>NW_007743765.1:0-18177 GCF_000696425.1 Galeopterus variegatus | reverse complement strand
CTCCATTGATTATTCTTGACTGCATTTGTTGTCATGAAGGATGTCAATGCACTATCTATCTATCTATCTTTTTTTTCTTACATCAATATTTTTTAAAATGGTCCCAAGCCATTTTAAAGTGCAGCCAGGGTTGGGAATCATTGCCATCCAAGCTATTGCTTCTCAATTGGGTTTACAAATTCTCCGGAGATCTGTTAAAATGCAGATTTGGAGGGCCGGCCCGGTGGCGCACTGGAGAGTGCGCCACTTGGGAGCGCGGTGGCGCTCCCGCCAAGGGTTCGGATCCCATGTGGAGACTGGTTCCCACTCACTGGCTGAGCGTGGTGCGGGCGCAACACTGAGGGTTGCGATCCTGTTGCCGGTCCCCGGTACGGGTGCAACACTGAGGGTTGCGATCCCATTACCGGTCAGTAAAAAAGACAAAAAGGAAAAAAAAAATTTAAATTTGGAACAAAGTCTATACGAGATGAAAATGAGACTAACATTATACAAATATGCAGATAGAATAAATGACCTAATGGCAGCTTCACTAGGCAGCTTCATTCTCTGAACTTTGATGAATTATGTAAAAGAGTCCCTAATTTAAACAAGACAGAATGAAGAAAAACAAAGAAAGATGAAGATTTTTCTGCAAACAAGCCAAACCATGCTTTATGCAGCAGTTCACATCCATGTTACATGGGTAGTTCCACCACACCAAAGAGCTCCACAAGGACTGGCTGGGGACCACTGAGAACTGCACATTGTGGCAGGTTAATATTTTCATATAGAGCCAAGGTTTCCCCACGTGCATTTTCTTTTCCTTCTGTCCTTTCCTCCTTCAGGCACCTTTCCAATCCCTCAGAAAATGTAATTCAAAGAAAGAAAGAAAAACAAAAGAAAGAAATGCCTGCCTTTGGAAAGTTTCAAAGTTTAGGTTAGAAATTGTGGTGATGGAACTTCTGGTCAAGATGGTAGAATAGATGGTCCCCAGCGTCACTCTCTCCCCAAAATCAACCAGTTTAAAACTGTAAAGAAGCAACAACAGCCAAGCTGGGGCTGCTAGAGCTCAGGGGAAGAGGAGGAGAGACCTATGGGGTGCATGAAGGCAGGAGAAGCTATGATGAAAGAAAGGAAGAGCTGCTCCCACCATTTTGAGTCCTGGCCATTTCCAGGTGGGAACTGCTGAGCACACGGAGCAGGAACCAGCAAAAGCCACAACTGTGCCCTTTGGGTGAAGTTGCTTGGAAGTGGCAGGGGAGAAGAGGGCCTTGGTGGCCCCCAGGCCAGCAAGACCACTAATAGGGTCCCTGTGGACCCACATAGGACCAAGGAGCCACAACAACTGAAAAAAAGGAGCCACTCAGAGGCTGTTGAGTCATTGCAAGGGACTGGTGTATGGCTCATCCCATGAGAAGTGTTTGGAGCATGGGTGGTGGGGGAGATAGGCCACTGGGGGAGCACTGGGGCACAGCAAGGACAGCTGATCTGCCTCCCAATCAGTGTAGGACCACTCAGAGGAGACTGGCCAGGAATATAGAATTGCATGGGGTGCAGTTTGATGAAAAGACTCAGGCCCAGACCAGTGTTCCTACAAAACCCAGGCGCACCAGATTTCATAAGAACCTGAAGTACCTATAAAGTCAACCATTAAAACCTGAGGTGCAGAAAAAGCCTTCCTCAGGGAATCAGCAGCAAAGCAGCAATTTAGCTCAACCACAGAGCTCAAGTACCAGTCCCCACAGGAAGTTCCCCCACTTTAGAAGTAAGAAAAGGATAGCAAATTAGTTCCAGTGCAGAGTTTGAGTGGTGGGAACAGCAAATAATACAATACAGAACTGAAAGAAAAAACAGAGTACCCACAACCAGAGACAAAGTTTGATATTAACTAGTAAAGGTCCTGTTTCACCAAAGAACATCTCTGATACCTAGAAGGACCGGAAGTCCCCTGGGTTACCAAACCAGAAAGGAGGGAGGGCTGGGGCCACAGCCATGCTCCCAGAAACCTGCAACCAGTCCTGAGGGGCCCCCTAACAAGTGCAACCACCCCAGCAATGACCACTGAGCCACTTCAGGAAGTGGCATGAGCTCTCCCAAGCTGGGGTGGTAGGGGGCCTCAGGCCTTGGTCTTGCCCCACCCAACATGAGCAACCAGCTCAGTGACAACCACTGAGCCACTGCAGAAAGCACCCTGGGCTCTCCTGAGCTGGGGCGGTGGGGGATTGAGGGCCTTGGCCACACCCCCTCACACCCACAGCCAGCCCAGTGATGACCACCAAGCCACCACCGGAAGCACCCTGGGCTCACCAGAGCTGGGATGGTGGGGGCCCTCGAGTGTCAGTCACACATCCCCAATACAAGCAACCAGCCCAGCGACAACCACCAAGCCGCTGCAGAGCGCACCCCAGGTTCCTGAGCCGGGGAGGTGGGAGGCGAGGGCTTTTGCTACACCTCCCTAACATTTCCACCCAGCCTGGCAATGACTAAGCCACTGCTGGAAGCCCCCTGGTCTCCCCTGTGGGAATGTGGGGGGTGCCAAAGGCCTTAATCCCACCCCTCCTCCTTTCTCCTTCTTCCATCATATTTCCTTCCCCTTTCCCATCTCCCCCTCCCTCCCAACTGCTCTGCAACATCAGAGTGTAAAAAAAAAATTAATAAAATAAATTTTAAAAAGAAAATAAATCGTGGTGATGGTTGTATAACTCTATGAATATACAAAAAATCATTGAATTGTACCCTAAACATGGGTGAGTTGTGTGATATCATAATTATATCTCAATAAAGTTGTTTTGAAAAAGTTAAAAACTATAGGTCAGGCCGTAAACCACAGATTTGGTAGAAGAGATAAAGTACCAGGCTACCCTGCACTCAAACTAAACAAATACTCTTCTGATCAGGAAAGAGAGGAGTCCAAATTCCAGGGCTTGTGATGATACAGTGGTAGAGAAAGGGGCTCTCTCTATGAACACAGGCCAATTCATAGGAGGGGGTGGGTAGAAATTTCTGGGTGGATTTGGGGAAAGTGAGAACAGAGAGAAAGCTGCCTTTTCCTTTTCCTTTCCCATGTCCCAAGACTCCAGAGCAGAAAAGGCCCTTGCAGGGTGCAGGCAGTTGGCCCCAAGGCAACCTCACCGAGTTTGTTGCAGCCCAGAGTTGTAGAATATCAGTAGAATGTTTCCCGGGTATCCAAGAAGTGCTCAGACATGGCACAAAAACCCCAGGGAGAAGGGACAAGGAGTTTATATAGCAATCTACGTGCACTATTGACCTAAAAGCAGAGAGCAATGAGGGCATCTCCGCAGATGATAACATGGATATACTGCAAAGAAGAGGAGTGTGTGCCCCTGCCATTCCTACATCTTGGCACTGCACAATCCGTCTAGACCTTAAAAACAATCCCAAGGCAAGTAAAGGAGACCCTGATTGACTATAAGTTCTTGCCTTTAGTCCCAATGAGGAGTCAAATTCAGTTTTAAATAAACAAAGTTACATTGATCGAGACTGAGTCTGGAGATTACAATTTTATCTAATGCTGGGGTATTTTAAAATCAGCACAGGAAATCATGAGAGCCTGAGGAAATCACGAATACCACAAGCTATAGTGGGCTGGTTTTTACAGAGGGTGAAGAGAGATTTTTCTGCCATCTACGCCTCTTGAGGCAGATCAACTGGACATTCCAGATTCAGAAGGCAAGAATCAGGAAATTAAAGAGACATTTACATTTTCATTTTAAAAAATACTATACAAAGTTTGAATTACTTTGTCAATAATGATCTCTCCTTCCCTGAAAGATTACACTACAGTGACATCAAGTCATTTCATAAGTTGAGGTATTCCAGTAAACATTCAACAATCTGTTTAGAATGGCTTTGAGTTAGAAAGAGAAAAGAATACTAGAATGTTTATTATAGGTTTTTTCCATATGAGTCATATTACAAACTGCTATTCCATTTATCCACGTGTGCTCTCATTCTGTCTTCTCTTCAGTCTCAAAAGTTGCTTCTTGGTTGCTTCAGGTATACTCTCTTATGCATCAGAAGTCAATGTTATCAGAAAACATATATGCTCAGTATTTGCCATTAAAAATGAAATCACATCTCTTTCATTCGATTACCCCATTTTCCTGCTCTCCTTCATCTTCGAATCTCACAAAGAATTATTTATGTACATTGTCCTCCACGTCCTCAACTCTCATTTATACTTAGGTTTCCTTCCCTGTGATTTCTGCTCCAAGCACTTTCAATGGAGAGGCATGACTAATTGTCAATATTGCCAGTGACCCTTACTATTCCTAATAATTATCAGGGCCTGATAATGTGTGGCTTTGTAGTAGGGGCTCAATTATATATTTTCGATAGATTTTTCTAGATTGTATTTTGGATATTTATTTGAATTTTATCTTTTCATTCAATCGATTTCATTTGGAAATGGCTTACTTCAAATTTGGGGCCAGCGTGTGGTGGGTTTACATATGTCTCTGTGTGCTACGCGACAGTATGTGATTCCTAACTCAATGGACACTTCTGTATCCTCAGTATACACCACCTTGCAGCAGTATTTGTTGCAGGTAAATACTGCCTCCATCTACAAATTATCTTTTTTCTTGGCTTTTGAGACACCACTTTGATTTTTCCTGGCTGCTTCTTCCCATTCTCTTTGCTGGTTCCTTCTCCTGTAACTAATCTCTACACGGAACTCAGAGCTGAAACGGGAAGTGGTTTATCTTCTCTAAATATCCTACTCAGATATCTCATCATTTGCATGGGTCTTAATACCATTTTAATTCTGATAACTTCAAAATGTTTATCTTCCATCTAGAGCTTGCTTCCAAGCTCCACACTCAAACACGGCATCTCTTATTGAAATAGGATATCTTACAGAAATTTTAAACTTAAAATCCAAAATGAAATTCTTGATTTCCTCCTCAAACCTCTTCCTCCATCGTAAGCCCAGTCTACTCAGTGAAGTTAGACTAGTGCACCTTTGTCTCATGGCATGGACTTAGGTTCAATTAATCCCACCTTTTTCATTCTTATCCCTCACCAAACTAATACAGTTTCCATCACCAAACCATTTTCAATTTGTTTCCCATTTTTAAGAGTACCATAGAAGCCAGGTTCATTGTAGCAGCAATCATCATCTTACTAAAACATAAAATTTGTCTGATGTCACTCCACTGCTTCCGTGTCTTTCCATAGCTCTTGGAATAAAATCCGAAGCTTTTATCCATGAGGTCCTGTGCACCTCCCCAGTACCAACTCATACCCCCCAACTGTTACTCAGTATGCACCGACTATCTAGTATCCCAGATTTTTTAATGTACCAAGTCCTCTTTCTGCAAATGTTTCAAATGGCTTTCCTCTGCCTGGCGTGCTCTCATCCTTTCAGCTTCAGGCTAAATATCAACTTTTGGGAGATGTCCTTGCCAACCTCTCTATTTAAAATAGGTCTCTTTACTTTCTATCTTAAACACCCTTTCCCTTCACTTTATAACAATTACATTAACTGTAATTGTTTTACCTATTTGTCTGTTTTTGGTATCTGTCTCCTTCACCACAACATAAGCTCCAATTTATATATTAGATAAGTCCTGACCGTCGTGTTTATTATTATATTCCTGAAGATTAGCAGGGCCTAGCATATAGTAGGTACTCAAAAATATCTATTGATTGACTACAAGCATCACAACGGAAGTCAAGTTCGTATGTATATAAGGAAGAAAGAGAAAAGCACATAAATGTGTAATTATCCACACTCATCCAGTGAGATAGTGGCTGTGCCGTAAGTACCTGTTCATGTAAAAATAATACAGTATGTGATAACACACATATCGGATACCCTCTCTTATCTACTGTGGGATTTGTTTAAGGGATGATCTCCAAAGTTCATCTTTATATCCATAACACCAAAAAAGTGTTTAAAACATTGTCAACCTCGTCAAAGGGATTCATTAATCAGGACCCGATAATGTGTGGCATTATAGTAAGAGCTCAATTATGTATTTTTTAATAAATTTGTATAGATCATATTTTGAATGTTTATTTGAATTTTATTTTTTCATTCAATTGATTTCTTTTGGAAATGGCTTGCTTACTTCAAATTTTGGGCTTGGTGGGTTTGTATATGCACTCGTGTGCTATATGAGAGTGTGTGATCACTGTGTGATGTTAATTTACCAGTGTTCCTACTTCCCATGATGCTACTTTCTTTGGGGTATGAAAATTATTCCAAGTGACTTTCAGACAACTTCCCACCATAACCGATAAAAAGGAAAAGAATCTGTTGCCACCAGAGAATATATTTGCCTATGTCCTGTATGATGTACAGTAACGGTGGCCAGGTCTCCAGCACCCAGCATCTCCAGGATCTCAATACTTATCCTGTCTGATTTCTGTGATGGTTAATTTTATGTGTCAGTTTAGCTGGACCAGATATTAGGTCAAACATTATTCCAGATGTTTCAATGAAAGTATTTTTACACGAGATGAACATTTAAATCGGTAGACTTTGAGTAAAGCAGTTTACCCTCCACAGTGTGGGTGGGCCTCATCCAATCAGTTGAAGGCCTGAATAGAAAACAACTGACCTCCTCCAGAGAAGAGGGGGTTCTGCCGGCCGACTGCCTTTGGGTGTGCCCTGCAGCATCCGTTCTTCTCTGGGTCTTTTGGACTTGCCAAGCCTCTACAATCACATCTGCCAATTTCTTAAAATAAGTCTCTGTCTATATATACATCCTATGGGTTCTTTCTCTCTAGGGAACCCTGACTAATACAATTTCCATCACCAAACGATTTTCAATTTGTTTCCCATTTTTAAGAATACCATAGAAGCCACTAACAAGACTGTCTCATTTTTCCTACTTGAAAACTCACTCGAAGCACTCACAAAGAGTAAGAATAACTGTAATTTGGGTAAGTGGAAGGACTCCATTCTCTGTGGTGGAACATGTTACATTAGTCTCTATGACCTGGAGACTCATCCTTGTCACCCTTTTCGCCAACTCAAAGGCATTGGATTCTGTAAGTGATATCGTAACAGAAAGCTCGGCAATGCACGTTCTCTCCTCTCTATTCCATTCCTCTATTGACCGGACTTATTGACTTTGGCCAGGTCAAGAGATTTTCATTGCTTTGGTTTCCCCATCTGTTTGTGTAATGCTTATTTCTCTGATACTTTGAACTCCTTCCATAAGCAGGTACCCCAGAAGAGCAATTGGTCTATTGATCTGGTCCTAGGCTCCCAGAAAGACTCCACTTAACATGCCTGAACCCATTACCCTGCTTTGTCACACGTTAAAAGCCTGGAGATTACCAGAAGTATTTGGTTTGGGTTGTTCTTTGAAAGATATGACTGTACCCACAAATATGCACAGAATACTCGTCGAGGACTCTTGAACCACAAAGGCAAGTCCTTCCTTCTTCTGGCCACAGTCTTTGATGGTGATGAAGAATGTGTTTACTCAAACGCACAAAAGAGAACCTGGTTTGCTCTGTTTTAGCAACAGATTAGGATTTTCAAAGAAATACTGGCAATGTAGGTCATTTTTTTGAAGAAGCTTTGAAGCCATGCTGAAATCTTATCAGCATGTCAAGATTTTAAAACTCCCACCTGTACATCTCTCTCCCTAGCACTCTTGAGCAGCTGCCGCTGCCTCCTTTGTTGATTACGTGTGAACAGAAACGTAGCACACACTCAGCTCTAGGCACCAGAAACCACTGTAAGCCATTTCTATCTCCTACAGCCTATCTGGTAGGCAGATTCAAAGCAAACATGAATTCCTAGGGATATATTATAATACATATTATGTGATTAAATTGTGCTGGCTCACCTGCAATGGATTTGTACTCGCTCTCTCTTAGAACCCCCATTTTTCCAGCAGTAATCTTCCCAAGGGGAAGGTCTGCTCACTGGGCTCTTTTTAAAAGGCGTGCAAATCTCCACACTGCAACCATTTAATGCCACAAACGTGATTGTAAAGAGAGCACACAGAATGAAAATATTGTATTTTTAGCATTCATCCACAGAAGGCTTATGTGTAATATACCCATTGCAGGCGGGTCTGGTGTGTATGTTCATTTGTTAAGAAAACACATCAAATTACTTCATATATAATACCTTATTTAGGTCAAAAGTCAGCTGTATTAGTCCATTTCTGTTGCTTACAGCACAATACCTGACTCAGTGATATATAAGAAAACAAAATTTATTGCTTACAGTTTCAGACGCTGGAAGTCCAAAGTCCAGGGAACACATCTGGTGAAGGCTTTCTTTGGTGGTGACTTCAGTGACGGCAGGGTATCACGTTGCGAAATGGTGGAGCAGAGAGAGAGATTCTCACATCCTCTCCTTTTAAAGCCCTCAGAATCATGCCCCTGACCACCATTATTAATCCATTCACTACAGTGTGGTCCTACAATCTAATCACCTCTTTAAGGCCCCACCTTTCAATTACCATAATAGGATTCCCACCCTCAAAAGTTACAGTGGGAATTAAGCTTCTAGTATATGAACTTTGTGGGACACAATTCAATCAACCCACAGCATCAGCCAAAAAGTAAGTGGTGAAGAAGAGGCGCTGCAGATAAAACTCTGCCTCCCTTTTACTTTTGACCATCACAGCTTTGTCTCTTGAAAGTAATTTCTATATGAACCAACCCATAAACTAGTTTTTATAATAACAACTCAGCCCATGTAAGATGATTACATTTTAAAGCACTCTTAGAGTATGCTATCATATTTTAACTGTAGAGCCTTCTTTGGGCTGAACAGGATTCCTCTTAACCTCTCTACCTGCATCCAACCCAAACTTCAGATGGGCGTAATCTGCGGGCTGCTGAATTTCAGCACAGTCCCCATCATACTAAAACCAAAGAACTGAATCCAGAGAAGCAGACAGCAGAGCTCGTGGACAACGAAGTGAAGTCACACCTCTGATCTAACTTAATGCTTACATATATTTTCAAAAGGGAAAACTTTGAGCAAGCACAACATAGAATTTACTTCCTGGCCCACACTGCAACACTCTCCTGGAAAGCTGAAGCAAAACCTTTTTAACAAATAACACCCAAGAAGAACTCGCTGCAGAAGTGTTATTTTCCCAGCTCAATGTCACAATTATTTAGTGTGTTGAACACTATATGTCTTTTAATTTCCTATAATCCCTACCCATAGTATAATGTGGAATTCCATTTCTTCTATTTTAAAAGGGATGAAGTCATCCAGGGTGGAAACTATGACCTGATTGAAAGTAGTGAAATGCTGCTATGTCTCAGACTGGGCTCTGGCACATGGAGAAGTATAAATTAAACTCTTCTGCAGACATTTGATCTCTTGCTATGAAAAGGGATATTGTGTTTCCTCTGTTTAACAGTATTCTCTGTCCACTGTGAAAAGAAGCCTGTTTGCTTAAAAAAGTGTGGCATATTTTTTCCACTATGAGTGGCATTGCAAATGAAATCACAGCATGCACCAAATATAGTTCCAATAGTCTATGTGAATTGTACATCTATGAACAGAAGCCAACGTTGAAATTGTGGTCTCTTAATATGAGATGAATAATTTAATAATAAGATGACTGATCACAACCACATCTCTGGATGCTAAGACTGGCAGCTTTTGTTGAGAACCCACCTGCAGACAGCACAGTGAAAAGCGAGTTAAGCAGAAACAGTCGTGCCTTCTAATTACTGTCCATCTTGCTGCACACCAGAGGCTGCCCACACACAAAGTTAGGATATCGCCGTTACTGATGGGACATTATTCTGAAAGTACATGCACACTTTATCAATTGAGCAGAAACATTCTCTTCCATTTCCATCCAAAGATTGTATGTGTTTTATTAAAATCCTAAGAATTCTTTCTGAAAAAATATAGACTCTGACAATTCTATGATAGCATACTATGAAAGTTACCGTACAATAAACCCTTCATTAATATCTAGCATGATGTAGGTACTGTGTTGACAGAATTAACCAAGGATATCATCTTTGAGGAAAAACTCTAGCAAAGGTTTTCAAACTCTGTTCTTCCCATTCCTTTGTATTTATTTAAAGCCTATAGCTCCTGGTATTCCCAGGTGGTCTCCCATCCAAGCACTAACTAGGCCCGACTCTTCTTCTGGCTTAGCTTTTGAGATCAGAAGAGATTGGGCATGTTCAGGGTGGTATGGTCATAGGCTGTTCTATATACTCTGTGGAGGTGTTTTAGGAGTCACCAAAATATCATTTTTCATATAGCATCAACTCCTTGTTGTCCTAATGCCTCTAACTCTCCTCTCCTATCACAGGGAGGCTGGTGAATTAGGAAGGTGCTCATTTAGCTGATTTTTGCTGGCCAGAGCTGGGAAGACCCCGTGGACAACCCTTTCCCCAACCCCCAGCCTCTGCTGAAAACGTAGCTGCTCCTAACTTATTTCTATATTGGGGTTTTGGAAAAAGTGTTTGGCTGCTACAAAAATAGTTTGAAAACCATTGCTGAAAAGAGTGTTTTTTTGTGCCTTAAATGAGTTTTGTTGTTTAATGGCTTAAGTGGAGACATGGTGTGGGTGAGGAAAATCAGATGGCAGGTGCCACAGACCCAAACGATGACTTTTATTGTCATAAGCAGGCAATAAAGTGTCTTTGGAAGAAACAAAGGATTGATTTTTCTTAAATAAAGCACCAATAACAAATTTATTTCACTTTGTAATGAAAGGAAAATATTATAGCCTGACCCACAATTTTTTTTACCCTAAGCTAATTGGCAGTACTTACTTTAGTAAAATAATCTGGAGACCCAATAAAAAATTTGGCACAGTTGCTTTTTATGTTGCCATCGTTTCTTCTACTAACATGCCTTGCAAAACTATAGAATGTGTAAGCCCCACTATTTCCTCATTATTTCGATGTTCAGTAAGTTTTGTGTTATACTGTTCCATTTAAAGCTTAATAATATTTAGTGAACTGAAGAATGTTGTGTTACTCTGTTCACTCAATCACTTTTGCAGTGTTTCTCAAAGTTCCCCTAAGATGAGGGACACCTAAAGCCCTTGACAAAAACAGATTCCTGGGCCCCAAAACAGACCCTCTGAACCAAAATTTACAGCGGACATATCTGGTGACCTAGAAAGCACCCAGAATGATTCTTATCCTCATAGAAGTGGTGAAAACAATGAGATAAAAGTAAATCAAATCCAGATTCAACTAATATACCAATTTCCCATTCTACCCTGTGTACATTTCTCCCATTGTAGAGTGATGATTCAACTCGAGAGGTTAAAAACTTGGAGACTTAGCAAATGCACACAACTGTCCTGCCAATCCACTAGACTAGCTGAAGTGATCAGTTTGGGATGAAAAGTTAAATATTTTACTTCTGAGTGACATACCAGATATATAAAGAAAGTGTGTTTTTCCAATATATGTAACTGCAAGAGCATTTGCTTCACCCAAATGTCCCCTTCCTCGTAATGCATTTTAAAGGGAAAATAACTGCCAGAACATGGCAGCTGAGATTGGAGAGGCCAGGTTGTGTTTATCTAGTTTTGAAAACTTTCATTGCATATTTTAAAATTACCTCTATTACCCTGGGGGAAGCTTTTGACTTTCCTTTAAACTCCCAAGGCTACCACCTACAGACACCAAGGAGCTGGAGTTATCACATATTTACCCTTTTTGAAATTCTTCGATAATATGATTGGTGTGTGTCTTCATGCATGATGAATGACTTCTTTTAACAAATAATACATTAAATTTCCATGAGAAGTGCAATATTGAGTATCTGGTGAATTCAAACAGTATAGACAATGAAGTGAGGATTGGCAGGTCAAGAAAATATATATTACCGGCTTGATAAAACTCACTTTGGGACCCTAAATACACAATCGGCCAGTTAATCGCTTTGGAGCTTGACCTTTGCAGACTGGCCAGCTATATCTGCCTCCCTACCCCTCAAAGCCCTTCAGAGGCTCACAGTCTCCTGCAGGATCTAGTCCAAACTACTTAGCATGGCGTGGGAGGGGCTCTGTGGATCCAGCTATCTCCTTCTTTATCTTCTTTCAGTCCTAAACTACATTTGGTGATTCAGCAACAGGAGCCTCTTGTAGCTTCTTGTACAGATCCCAATATTTCCCAACCTTTGCTGGTGTAATCACCTCTACTGGAATTCCTACTCGAGCCCTTGCCTTTGGGACTCAGCTTAGGGCTCGTGTACTCCAAGAAGGTGTCCTTCCTCTGTACTCCATCTTTGTCATTAAAATCATCAAGTCAAGACATCGTCCAAGCTCTAAAATGTGAGCTACAGGACGAAGGAGCAGAGAAGGGAGAGGGTTTATTGGCCTTTGTACCTGCAATGCCCAGCACAGAGCCTGGCCTAGGAAAGGTTCTCAGAAAGATGGTTATTGACTAAAAACATGGTAATCCATCCTGATAGTGTTTGCAAGTAGTTAAAACGATGAGACCGGATTACGCCTGCCAGTATTACTTTTCTGTTGTCTCATGTCCTTCAAAAACGACCACAGTCATTTCTTATTATGAAAGCCTTGGAAAGAAAGACAGCAGTACAAAAAACACTCCACTCGCTTTTGATGGAATACATTTGTTTGGTATGCAATGTGATTCTTTTTCTGCCTGTTAACGTGTACATTTAAAAAATTAGTTGCACCTTTTCCCTTTAGAGGTACTTGGTAACCATGTTGTTTCAGACACAAAGGCCTATAGAGCAGTACCCACTGCCCTGTGAATGGGGCCTTTGTTCTCAGTGCTGTTTTTGTAGGAAATGGTTGCTATTTAGGTCTCCAAGAGGAATATAAAAACTATGCTCACCTAATCAAACAGACCAGTAAATACAGCAGTTAATCTGACAACTTCAAATTCCTGAGTTGCATTTTGAGAAACAATTTAACACCAACAATCATTTAAAGCCTGTGTAAATCATAAGCCTTTGGTTACTAAGAGGTTTATTGTATTTTATTCCATTTCACTTTATTAATTACTACAAATGCCTGGTTCTAAATCATAATTTAGCATGGAGATTTCTCATTGGTGGAAAAGAAAAGAAATCACATTGGAAAATATACCATTAAAGCACAAAAATAAAACATGTCATCCAGATGTCAAAGAGAAGAGGGAAACTGCGTGGGTGAATATATGAAAGCAAAAGACCGCCTTATCACAGGGGCATGCTCCACAGAGAAACTGATCCTGAGGACAGGAGAAACCCGAGCGAAGGTCGCTGGTGTCCCCTTTCATTTCTTCAGATGGTTCCTTCAAACTCATCTGCCCACTGGCTGTGGAATAAAAAGCAATACCTGTTTGTTCAAGTTATTAACAGTCTTACAATGCCCTCACCAAGTCACCTGGAACGTTCAGTCACCACTTGAGGAACAAAAAAAAGCAGAGAAACAATTCACGTGTGAAAACGAAATCCACCTGGTTCTTAAATGCAATATATAATCATACCTTAATCTCAAACAAAAACAGCCAAGAGATCTCTTTGTTTTAGGTGTGGGATATAAACATCACCATTCAGATCCTACCTGTTTGATTATAATTCCAATAGCCTCTTAAAACTTCGTCCTCACAATGTACCAGGGAGCGGGGTCCGGTATGTACAGAGCATGTATTAAAAACACTATCTGAACTATTCCTTCCCTTTTGAAGGAAAAAAAACCCTGAGCATTTCTAGTTTTTAAAGCAGCCATTGTCACTTCTGGTAGAATGTTTATTTTACTGTCTCCTGCACAGCGGAGGGCATTTCACATATAAAGAGTGATTATAGAGCACTGGGACAATTTGAATACTCTAATCAATGCTAGTTAAAGTAGGAATAAATAAACTTTTTATAACACCAGGGTTCCTACCTTTCATGGAAATTATTGTTAATAAATTGAATCAATAATCATAAAACAATAAATTATGATGCCCTTTGTTTTACTAAGCCCTTCTCACAGTGTGTTAAAAAGCAAGGGCTTTATAAATATTGCAACAGGCCAGGAGGTGGTTTTTAACCAAGTCTTTGTATGTGGTTGGTTATGCAAGAGATTGGACTATAAAAGTTAAAAGTGTGTATTGGGTGGGGCGGGGGGTGGGTTTTAACATGAGTAGACACTAA
The DNA here is from genome assembly GCF_000696425.1 of Galeopterus variegatus. Taxonomy (NCBI): domain Eukaryota; kingdom Metazoa; phylum Chordata; class Mammalia; order Dermoptera; family Cynocephalidae; genus Galeopterus; species Galeopterus variegatus. Next base: position 4,109 of record NW_007743765.1, on the reverse strand, counting down.
AATAACAATAATAATAATAATAATAACAACAACAATAATAATAATAATAATAATACCTTTACTACTTAAAGAGGCTGAGCAAGGAATTTGGATTCTTTTTCTCATTAACCATCCCTGCTTGGGGTCATTTGGTTTTACTCTTCAGTTATTTCAGAATTGTTACTTATTAAGAGCAAATTTATTACAAATCAAAGAAAAGGATTTTTATTTGACACAGGCTGGAGGCTGATTGTCCAGAAGGAAGAGTTGTCCTCAATATTTTTCTCCTGCCAGAGGAGCAGAAGTCACTCTGCAAGGCAGTGGAGACAGTGGCTGCCAGAAACTGAACAAGTTTGATGCCTTAAAAGATGATGATGGTGGGGACTGTGAGCAAAGTAAAGAAAACAGCACAGATGACAAGAAGGAAAAAACGGAGCAAGACAGGAGTCAGAGGCCGGCCCGGTGGGGCACTGCTACAGTGCGCCGCATGAGAGCGCGGCGGCTCTCCTGCCAAGGGTTCGGATCCCACATACAGACCGGTTCCCGCTCACTGGCTGAGCGAGGTGTGGGAGCAGCACCGAGGGTTGCGATCCCGTTGCCGGTCCCGGTCTGGTACGGGCGCGACACTGAGGGTGGCGATCCGTTGCCGGTCACGATAAAAGACAAAAAGGAAAAAAAGAAAAGACAGGAGTCAGAGCAGCGGCAAGAGGAAGGCTGTTGTTCCTGGACCAGCTGAGCATCCCCTGCAGTGCAACTACACTTTCTGGTACTCCAGGAGGACCCCTGTCATCCCACCAGCTGTCCCAGCTGCCTATGAACAGAATATTAAGCAGACTGGCACCTTTGCCTCTGCAGAGCAGCTCTGGAGGTTTTATAGTCACATGGTACATTGCAGGGACCTGACAGGCCACAGTGACTTCCATCTCTTCAAAAAAGGAATTAAACCCATGTGGGAGGATGATGCAAAAAACACGGTAGCAGGTGGATTATTTGGCTGCAGAAGGGCTTGGCCTCCGTGTGCTGGGAAAATCTCATCCTCCGTGTGCTGGCCATGCTGGGGGAACAGTTCATGGTTGGGGAGGAGATCTGTGGGGCTCTGGTTTCTGTCTGCTTTCAGGAGGACATTGTTGCAATACGGACTATGATAGCCAGCAACCCAGCAACCACAGCCCAAATCTGGAATCCCCTTCAGCAAGTGCTTAAGCTACCCCCCAGCACCATTATGGAACACAAAATTCACACTGCCAACATCAAAATACCAGGCAGTCTGGGCCCCCAGAAGCTCATTTTTCAAAACCTCTGAAAAGCTCCATTGAATGTGCCACGACCCTCTCCCTGATCCAGAGGAATGGCTCCATCATCGAAGCTGGTGTCTTGCTCTGTTGGCATGCTACCTGGAAGATCCTCTGTCCTGAGCAAGAGGAATTGGAAGAGCATTTTATGTTTTGAAAACAGGCTGACACACAGCACTTATTAACAACTACTGAGATCACTTAAATGTTGCTAAACTAAAAAAGAAAAAAAAAAAATTCTCCTAGCCCTGTTCCCATGTTTAATATGTTCACCACCAAAATCCTTAGGGAAAGCAAAACTCCCTGACTCATTTTAAATTTTGAACCTCCTACTATCCTGACTTAGTGAGGATAAGATAAAATGCCTAAAACATTGTCTGGCACATGCATGACTCTAAATAAAATATCACTTCCCCTCTCTGGGGCCATCCTGGAACTGCTTCTCCACCCCCCACACAAGTTTAACAGGTCATGAGAATTGTATCCTTAAAATCTTTATTAGTTTTCTCATTATGATTTTACCTTTCATAGCTATCAAAGTATCTTTGGGGTACTTATTCATCCTGTTACAAAACTGTACCCAAATGCAAACTCTCTGGCTTTAAAAAAATAAAATATAATGGGGAAAAGTGCACATTTGGGGTAATATCTGCCGATGAGACATTACTGTAGAAGCAATGTCCCAGAAGCACCTAATATCCAAAGCTTTCTGTGTAGATTAAGCTCCTCTAATGGCTCTGCAGCTACTATATACAATTATCTGCTCACTAACAGCATCCCTCAAAACAGACATAAGGGATCTTTGAAACCGAGCTCTGCATACCTTAATTACGGAACCAATTTGGGACACTATTTGTTCCAACATTTTTTAAAGGCCTTCCCTAGATTATAAGAACACATCCAACTCAGAATTCTTTTTTATGCTTGGAGACTATAGTCCTGAATGCAGGCCGTTGGAACGTCCCCCTAGAGTGCCGGTATTTTGCCACCACATTCTGCTGGGGGCTTTACAGTTTTTGTTATAGAACTGACCTAAAACTACAAGTATTATTCTCTGGAGCTAAACTTGTGACAGGAATTTGTCCTCCTTGAGATCCAACTCTGAGTATGGGACTGTAATAATTTAGCTCCTGAAGGGCCCAGCAAGGAAACTAGAAGCTGATAATTTATGGAATTTCCATCAATCATTGATATAGGAGTGCTTTGAGAAACTCCCTGTGAGTTCAGCAAAATTTCAAGAAATAATCTTGAGATTCTGAAGAATTCAAGAGATGTACCTGGAACAAAGGCAGGAAAGGAGACTCAACATGTTTTGTACACCTACCACATGCCATAGGTGTTGCTAAATTAACCAAATCCTCCTAGAGCTGAATAATTGGCAGAGAGCCTTAGTCTGATCCACATGTAAGAGACTGCTCCAGACAAGGACATTCCCGGCCCCTATTAATTTACTGGGAAGGCTCTAGCTAAGTTAATGATTTTATCTGGGTCCTTGATTTTCCCCCCTGTAAATTCCCCCAAGCAGCTCTAGAACCCCTGGAATCTGGCTGCAGGATAAGGAAGAACCATATACATGAGTGTTCATTACACTTCATCTCTAGGCGAGACTAATCAGGATCCCAGGCAGCCAGTGAGGACTGGCTATAATAAACATAGAAGGAGGGCTGCTATGTACAGACTGGCTACTATGTGCCAAGCTCTACCATAGGAAACTTATATATGATGTCATTCGGGTCTCACAACAAACTTTTGGGTAAAAGTATCGTAGTCTCAACTTTAGAAATGAAGAACAGAGATTCAGAGTGGTTTAGGGACTTGCCCAAGGTAACACGGCGGTAGAGCCAGAAGGGGCAGATGTCACATCTGGGCCTTCCTACCTCCAAAGGTCATCCTTATGCCAATAGGCAATGGGGACAGACTTCCCCTCAAATTATTTTGTCACTTCAGTCTCTGTGTGTTCAGGGCATTGGCAAATTTCTTAGCATTATCTCTTCCTCATATAAATTAAATTTTGCCCTCATGGCTATTCTACACTCTGAAATTCTCATAAAGAAAGAATCAATATCCATTATGTAGATACAGGATTCATAGATTTCAGCAAATTCATTTAAATAGGAAGGCTCTATTGATTTAATGTTAGTGGGTCTATTACTATTAAAACTGATTATATTAATTGTATTCTACCAGCATTAGTCCTTTAATCATGGTGCTCTTCTCCTTAGTGCTGATTAGAATGGATTCTTTTCTCACGTTACATAAGAGACCCAAGCAACTTCTAGAAATGGGAGAACTTATTACATGGATGTATATGCAAAAAATAAGACAGGAATCTTTGGGGGACCCAAGAACAGCCATGCATCTGGACTTCATAGAGATGAGAGCATAGTTTAAAAACAAGAAGGATCTAAGTCAGTGCTAGAAATTGAGTTATTTTGTCACTTCATGCTGTGAATACCAGGGTTCGATGCTCAGACCTCTCTTTCAGGACTGAGGTTCTCATCTCCTCTCCCCATCCCCCACTGTGAGTTTTGGCAGTAGTTCCTGATAGTTGAGACCTTCTCAATGAATTGCCCTTGGCCAAAGAGAGCCACCTTTGCCACAGGTTTTGCACCTTCCTAGGAAGCAGCCTACATACAAGGACTGGTCTACACCATTCACCGCACGTAGACTGAACTTTGATGGGCCACAACTAGAGAACTCCCGTTAGATCAGCTGAAGCTCTGTTACATCAGAATTCAGTCTCTTCCTCCACCTAATCCTGCTTACTTTTTTTCCTTGCAGCTAGTTTTCCAGAGAACTGTCCCCAGTAACCCTCCTGCACACAAATCTCTATCTGAG
>NW_007743764.1:21933-22489 GCF_000696425.1 Galeopterus variegatus | reverse complement strand
CAGAGCTCATTGATCTAAGTAAACTCATCAGACCAAGCTCATTGATATAAGTAAACTCATCAGACCGAGCACATTGATCTAAGTAAACTTATCAGACCGAGCACGTCTATCTACATAATCTCATCCGACCAAGGACATTAATCTAAGTAAACTCATCATACCAAGCTCATCGATCTCAGTAAACTCATCAGATCAAGCAAATCGATTTAGGTAAATTCATCAGAGCGAGATCATCGATCTGAGTAAACTTTTCANAGCTCATCGATCTAAATAAACTCATCAGACCAAGCTCATCGATCTAAGTAAACTCATCGGAGCAAGCACATCGATCTAAATAAACCCATCAGGGCAAGCGAATGGATCCAAAGAAACTCATCATACCAAGCCCTTCAATCTAAGTAATCTCATCCCACCAAGCTCATCGATCTAGGTAAACTCATCCGACCAATCACATCGATCTAAGGAAACTCATCAGACCGAGATCATCGATCTAAATAAACTCATCAGACCGAGATCATCGATCTAAGTAAAGTCGTCAGACCAAGATGATCGATCT
>NW_007743764.1:20288-20547 GCF_000696425.1 Galeopterus variegatus | reverse complement strand
GCTCATCGATCTAAGTAAACTCATCCAACCAAGCACATCGATCTAAGTAAACTCATAAGACCAAGCATATCGATCTAAGTAAACTCTTCAGAGCAAGCTCATCGATCAAATCAAACTCATCAGACTATGCTCATCGACCTAAGTAACCTCATCAGACCAAGCTCATATCTAAGTAAACTCATCAGACCAAGCTCATCGATCTAAGTAAACTCATCAGACCAAGCTCATCGATCTCAGCAAACTCATCAGACCAAGCACA
>NW_007743764.1:19001-19820 GCF_000696425.1 Galeopterus variegatus | reverse complement strand
GTAAATTCATCAGAGCGAGATCATCGATCTGAGTAAACTCATCAGACAGAGCTCATCGATCTTAGTAAACTCATCAGAGAAAGCTAATCGATCTAAGTAAACTCATGAGACCAAGCTCATCGATCTAAGTAAACTCATCAGACCAAGCACATCCATTTAAGTAAACTCATCAGACCAAGCAAATCGATCAAAGTAAACTCATCAGACCAAGCACATCGATCTAAGTAAACTATACAGACCGAGCTCATCGATCTAAGTAAACTCATCCGACCAAGCACATCGATCTAAGTAAACTCATAAGACGAAGCACATCGATCTAAGTAAACTCATTGGACCGAGCTCATCGATCTAAGAAAACCCATCAGACCAAGCTCATCAATCTAAGTAAACTCATGAGACAAAGCTAATCGATCTAAGTAAACTCATGAGACAAAGCTCATCGATCTAAGTAAACTCATCAGACCAAGTACATCGATTTAAGTAAACTTATCAGACTGAGCACATTGATCTACGAAATCTCATCAGACCAAGCCCATTGATCTAAGTAAACTCATCAGACCAAGCTCATCGATCTCAGTAAACTCATCAGACCAAGCAAACCGATAGAGGTAAATACATCAGAGCGAGATCATCGATCTGAGTAAACTCTTCAGACCGAGCTCATCGATCTAAGTAAACTCATCAGACCAAGCTCATCGATCTCAGTAAACTCATCAGACCAAGCAAACCGATAGAGGTAAATACATCAGAGCGAGATCATCGATCTGAGTAAACTCTTCAGACCGAGCTCATCGATCTAAGTAAACTCATCAGACCAAG
>NW_007743764.1:17853-18270 GCF_000696425.1 Galeopterus variegatus | reverse complement strand
GAGTTCATCGATCTAAGTAATCTCATCAGACTGAGCACATCGATCAAAGTAAACTCATCAGACCGAGCTCAATGATCTAAGTAAACTCATCAGAGCGAGATCATCGATCTAAGTAAACTCATCAGACCAAGCTCATTGGTGTAAGTTAACTCATCAGACCAAGATGTTCGATCTAGGTAAACTCAACAGACCAAGCACATCAATCAAAGTAAACTCATCAGACCAAGCACATCGATCTAAGGAAACTCATTTGACCGAGAACATTGATCTAAGCAAATTCATCAGACCAAGCCCTTCGATCTAAGTCAACTCATCACACCAAGCTCATTGATCGAAGTAAACTCATCAGACCAGGCACATAGATCTAAGAAAACTCATCAGACCAACACATCGATCTAAGTAAACTCAACAGACCGA
>NW_007743764.1:16616-17408 GCF_000696425.1 Galeopterus variegatus | reverse complement strand
CGGCAGACCAAGCTCATCAATCCAAATAAACTCATCAGACCGAGCTCATCGATCTAATTAAACTCATCAGGCCGAGCTCATCGATCTAAGTAAATTCATCAGACCGAGTTCATCGATCTAAGTAATCTCATCAGACCGAGTTCATCGATCAAAGTAAACTCATCAGACCGAGCTCAATGATCTAAGTAAACTCATCAGACCGAGATCATCGATCTAAGTAAACTCATCAGACCAAGCTCATTGGTGTAAGTTAACTCATCAGACCAAGATGTTCGATCTAGGTAAACTCAACTGACCAAGCACATCAATCAAAGTAAACTCATCAGACCAAGCACATCGATCTAAGTAAACTCATCAGACCGAGCTCATTGATCTAAGCAAATTCATCAGACCAAGCCCTTCGATCTAAGTAAACTCATCACACCAAGCTCATTGATCGAAGTAAACTCATCTGACCAAGCACAAAGATCTAAGAAAACTCATCAGACCAACACATCGATCTAAGTAAACTCAACAGACCGACCTCATCGATCTAAGTAAACTAATCAGACCAAGCACATTGATCTAAGTAAACACATCAGACCAAGCACATCGATGTAAGTAAACTCTTCTGCCCGAGCACATTGATCTAAGTAAACTCATCAGTGAAAGCTAGTCGATCTAAGTAAACTCATCAGACCAAGCTCATCGATCCAAGTAAACTCATCAGACCAAGCACATTGATCTAAATAAACTCATCAGTCCAAGCTCATCGATCTACGTAAACTCATCAGACCAAGCACATCGATCTAA
>NW_007743764.1:14759-15131 GCF_000696425.1 Galeopterus variegatus | reverse complement strand
AGTAAACTCATCAGACCAAGCACATCGATCTAAGTAAATTCATCAGACTAAGCTCATCGATCTAATAAACTAATCAGACCAAGCTCATGGGTCTAAGTTAACTCATCAGACCAAGATGTTCATTCTAAGTAAACTCATCAGACCAAGCACATCGATCAAAGTAAACTCATTAGACCAAGCACATCTATCTAATTAAACTCATAAGACCGAGCTCATCGATCTAAGAAAACTAATCAGACCAAGCTCATTGGTCTAAGTTAACTCATCAGACCAAGATGTTCAATCTAAGTAAACCCATCAGACCAACACACCAATCAAAGTAATCTTATCAGACCAAGCACATCTTTCTAAGTAATCTCATCAGACCGAGCT
>NW_007743764.1:12391-13133 GCF_000696425.1 Galeopterus variegatus | reverse complement strand
CACATCTTTCTAAGTAATCTCATCAGACCGAGCTCATCAACCTAAGTAAACTCATCGGACCGAGCTCATCGTTCTACGTAAACTAATCAGACCAAGGCCAACGATCGAAGTAAACTCATGAGACCTAGCACGTCGATCTCAGTAAACTCATCAGACCAAGCACATCGATCTAAGTAAACTCATTGGACCGAGCTCATCGATCTAAGTGAACTCATCAGACCCTGCTCATCAACCTAATTAAACTCATCAGACCAAGCCCTTCAATCTAAGTAAAGTCATCACACCAAGCTCATCGATCTAAGTAAACTCATAAGCCCGAGCACATAGATCTAAGAAAACTCATCAGAGAAAGCTATTCGATCTAAGTAAACTCATTCGACCAAGCCCTTCGATCTATGTACACTCATCAGACAAAGCTTATCGATCTATTTAAACTCATCAGAGAAAGCTAATCGATCAAAATAAACTCATCAGACCAAGCCATTCAATCTTTATAACCTCATCACACCAAGCTCATCCATCTAATAAACTCATCAGACCGAGCACATTGATCTAAGTAAACTCATCAGACCAAGCACATCAATCTAAGTAAACTCCTCAGACCAAACACATCGATCTAATTAAACTCATCCGACCGAGCTTATCGATCTAAGTAAACTTATCAGACCAAGCACATTGATCTAAGTCAACTCATCATACCAAGTTAATCCGTCTAAGTAAACTCATAGGACAGAGCTAATTG
>NW_007743764.1:10660-11317 GCF_000696425.1 Galeopterus variegatus | reverse complement strand
AAGTGAACTCATCAGACCAAGCTCATCAATCTAATTAAACTCATCAGACTAAGCCCTTCGATCTAAGTAAAGTCATCACACCAAGCTCATCGATCTAAGTAAACTCATCAGACCAAGCTCATCAATCTAATTAAACTCATCAGACTAAGCCCTTCGATCTAAGTAAAGTCATCACACCAAGCTCATCGATCTAAGTAAACTCATCAGACCAAGCACATAGATGTAAGAAAACTAATCAGGGAAAGCTATTCGATATAAGTAATCTTATCAGACCAAGCACTTCGACCTAAGTAAACTCATCAGACCAAGCTCATCGATCTAAGTAAACTTATCAGAGAAAGCTAATCGATCTAAGTAAACTCATCAGACCAAGCACTTCGATCTAAATAACCTCATCACACCAAGCTCATCGATCTAAGTAAACTCATCAGAGCAAGCAAATTGATCTAAGTAAACTCATCAGACCAAGCACATCGATCTACGTAAACTCATCAGTCCAAGCACATAGATCTAAGAAAACTCACGAGACCAAGCACATCTATCTAAGTAAACTCATCAGACCGAGCTCATCAATCTAAGTAAACTCATCAGACTGAGCTCATCAATCTAAGTAAACTCATCAGACAAAGCCCTTCAATCTAAGTAAACTCATCAGAC
>NW_007743764.1:8699-9953 GCF_000696425.1 Galeopterus variegatus | reverse complement strand
AGCACATAGATCTAAGAAAACTCACGAGACCAAGCACATCTATCTAAGTAAACTCATCAGAGAAAGCCCTTCAATCTAAGTAAACTCATCAGACTGAGATCATCAATCTAAGTAAACTCATCAGACAAAGCCCTTCAATCTAAGTAAACTCATCAGACAAAGCCCTTCAATCTAAGTAACCTCATCAGACTGAGCTCGTCGATATAAGTAAGCTCATCAGACAGAGCTCATTGATCTAAATAAACTCATCATACCGAGCTCATCGGTCCAAGTAAACTCATCAGACTGAGATGATCGTTCTACTTTAACTCATCAGAACAAGATGTTCGATCTAAGTAAACTCATCAGACCAAGCTCTTTGATTGAAGCAAACTCATCACAGCAGGCTCATTGATCTAAGTAAACTCATCAGATCAAGCACATCGATCTAAGTAAACTCATCAGACCAAGCTCTTTGATTGAAGCAAACTCATCACAGCAGGCTCATTGATCTAAGTAAACTCATCAGATCAAGCACATCGATCTAAGTAAACTCATCAGACCGAGCTCATCAATCTAAGTAAACTCATCAGACAAAGCCCTTCAATCTAAGTAAACTCATCAGACAAAGCCCTTCANATCTAAATAACCTCATCACACCAAGCTCATCGATCTAAGTAAACTCATCAGACATAGCACATCGATCTACGTAAACTCATCAGACCAAGCACATAGATCTAAGAAAATTCACGAGACCAAGCACATCTATCTAAGTAAACTCAGCAGACCAAGCTCATCAATCTAAGTAAACTCATCAGACTGAGCTCATCAATCTAAGTAAACTCATCAGACAGAGCTCATCGATCTAAATAAACTCATCATACCGAGATCATCGATCTAAGTAAACTAATCAGACCGAGATTATCGATCTAAGTAAACTCGTCAGACCAAGATGATCGATCTAGGTAAACTCATCAGACATAGCTCATTGGTCTAATTTGACTCATCAGACGAAGATGTTCGATCTAAGTAAACTCATCTGACCAAGCACATCGATCAAAGTAAACTCATCAGACCAAGCACATCGATCTAAGTAAACTCATCAGACCAAGCTCTTTGATTGAAGCAAACTCATCACACCAAGCTCATCGATATAAGTAAACTCATGCGACCAAGCACATCGATCTAAGTAAACTCATTGGACCGAGCTCATCGATCTAAGAAAACCAATCAGACCAAGCTCATCGATCTTAGTGAACTCATCAGAGAAAGCTA
>NW_007743764.1:5767-6758 GCF_000696425.1 Galeopterus variegatus | reverse complement strand
TCGCTCTAAGTAAACTCATAGGACAGAGCTAATTGATCTAACTAAACTCATAAGACCAAGCTGATCGATCTAAGTAAACTTATCAGACTAAGCTCATTGACATAAGTAAACTCATCATACCAAGATCATCGATCTAAGTAAACTCATCAGAGCATCCTCATCAATCTAATAAACTCAGCAGACCAAGCACATCGATATAAGTATACTCATCAGACCGAGCTCATCCACCTAAGTATACTCATCGGACCGAGTTCATTGAACAAATAAACTTATCAGACTAAGCTCATCGATCTAAGTAAACTCATCAGACCAAGCTCATCAATCTAAGTAAACTAATCAGAGAAAGCTAATCGATCTAAGTAAACTCATAGGACAGAGCTAATTGATCTAACTAAACTCATAAGACCAAGCTGATCGATCTAAGTAAACTCATCAGACTAAGCTCATTGACATAAGTAAACTCATCAGACCAAGATCAGCGATCTAAGTAAACTCATCAGAGCATCCTAATCAGTCTAATAAACTCAACAGTCCAAGCACATCGATATAAGTATCCTTATCAGACCGAGCTCATCCATCTAAGTAAACTCATCGTACTGAGCTCATTGAACAAATAAACTTATCAGACTAAGCTCATCGATCTAAGTAAACTCATCAGACCAAGCTCATCAATCTAAGTAAACTAATCAGAGAAAGCTAATCGATCTAAGTAAACTCATCGGACAGAGCTAATTGATCTAAGAAAACTCATCAGACAAAGCCCATCAATCTAAGTAAAGTCATCACATCAAACACATCGATCTAAGTAAACTCATCAGACAGAGGTTATCGATATAAGTAAACTCATCAGACCGAGCTCATTGATCTAAGGAAACTCATCAGACCAAGTCCTTCGATCTAAGTAAACTCATCACACCAAGCTCATTGATCGAAGTAAACTCATCTGACCAAGCACATAGATCTAAGAAAACTCATCAGACCAAGCACATCG
>NW_007743764.1:4051-4945 GCF_000696425.1 Galeopterus variegatus | reverse complement strand
CATCGATCTAAGTAAACTCATCAGACCAAGCACATCGATCTAAGTAAACTCATCAGACCAAGCACATTGATCTAAGTAAACTCATCAGACCAAGCACATCGATCTAAGTAAACTCATCAGACCAAGCACATCGATCTAAGTAAACTCATCAGACCAAGCACATCGATCTAAGTAAACTCATCAGACCAAGCACATCGATCTAAGTAAACTCATCAGACCAAGCACATCGATCTAAGTAAACTCATCAGACCAAGCACATCGATCTAAGTAAACTCATCAGACCAAGCACATCGATCTAAGTAAACTCATCAGACCAAGCACATCGATCTAAGTAAACTCATCAGACCAAGCACATCGATCTAAGTAAACTCATCAGACCAAGCACATCGATCTAAGTAAACTCATCAGACCAAGCACATCGATCTAAGTAAACTCATCAGACCAAGCACATCGATCTAAGTAAACTCATCAGACCAAGCACATCGATCTAAGTAAACTCATCGGACCGAGCCCATTGAACAAATAAACTTATCAGACCAAGTCCATCGATCTAAGTAAACTCATCAGACCATCTCATCGATCTAAGTAAACTAATCAGAGAAAGCTAATTGATCTAAGTAAACACATCGGACAGAGCTAATTGATCTACGAAAACTCATCCGACCAAGCCCATCAATCTAAGTAAAGTCATCAGAGAAAGCTATTCCATCTAAGTAAACTCATCACACCAAGCTCATCGATCTAAGTAAACTCATCAGACGAAGCTAATCGATCTAAGTAAAGTCATTAGAGAAAGCTAATCCATGTAAGTAAACTCATCAGACCAAGCCCTTCGACCTAAGTAAACTCATCAGACCAAGCTCATCGATCTAAGTAAACTCATCAGACCAAGCA
>NW_007743764.1:0-534 GCF_000696425.1 Galeopterus variegatus | reverse complement strand
AGCTCATCAATCTAATTAAACTCATCCGACCAAGCACATCGATCTAAGTAAACAAATCAGATCAAGCAATTCGATCTAAGAAAACTCATTGGACCGAGCTCATCGATCTAAGTGAACCCCTCAGACCAAGCTCATCAATCTGATTAAACTCATCAGACCAAGCCCTTCGATCTAAGTAAAGTCATCACACCAAGCTCATCGATCTAAGTAAACTCATCAGACCAAGCACATAGATCTAAGAAAACTCATCAGGTAAAGCTAATCGATCTAAGTAAACTCATCAGACCAAGCCATTCGATATAAATAAACTCATCCCAACAAGCTAATCGATCTAAGTAAACTCATCAGAGAAAGCTATTCGATATAAGTAAACTCATCAGACCAAGCACATAGATCTAAGAAAACTCATCAGGTAAAGCTAATCGATCTAAGTAAACTCATCAGACCAAGCCGTTCGATCTAAGTAAACTCGTCACACCAAGCTCATCGAACTAAGTAAACTCATCAGACCGAGCTCATCGACCTAAGTAAACT
>NW_007743763.1:17197-18184 GCF_000696425.1 Galeopterus variegatus | reverse complement strand
TAATAGGATTTCCCACTCTCAACAGTTACAGTGGGGATTTAAGCTTCAGTGAGGTTTGGGGATATCCAATCTATAGCACCATAGGATCCAGCAACCATTCTTCTTAGTATTTACTCAAAGGGGATTAAAGCTTATGTCTACAAAAAAACTATGCATGGATGTTTATAACAGCTTCATTCATAATTGCAAAAGCTTGGAAGCAATTACAATATATACTTCAGTAGGTGAATGGATAAATAAACTGTGGTCCATCCAGATATTGAAATAATATTCAGTGTTAAAAAGAAAAGAGCTATCAAGCCATGAAGAGACATGGAGAAAAATTAAATACATATTAGTAAGTGAAATAAGCCAACTGATATATATCATAAGATTCTAACTACATGACATTCTGAAAGAGGTAAAACCATGGAGACAGTAAAAAGGTTGGTGGTTACCAGGGCAAGAGGGGAGAGGGGAAAGAATATGCAGAATACAGAGGATACAGTGCAGTGAAACTACTCTATACTATTGTGTAGTGGTAGATACTTGTCATTATACATTTTTCCAAACCTATAGAAAGTACAGCACCAATAATGAACCCTAATGTAAAGCATAATATTTGGGTAATAAAAGTTCTAGCTAAAGCAATAAAACTAGAAAAAAAAAAGATAAAAGGCATACAAATTAGAATGGAAGAAATTAAACTTTTCCTATTTGCAGATGACATGATCGTGCCTAAGAAAAAGTCCTCCAAAATAATAAGTGAGTTCAGAAGAGATTTATATCAAGATGCCATTAGTCTGTTCATCTATGAACTTTTATAACCATACATACTGCTTTACCTTTGTTATAGTGATAAATATGCCTCCTTCTATCTAAGGCTAACGTATTAACCTGCACATTAGGTCTCATGCCCTCTAGACTGCTGAAGAGCATTGCCAGAGTTCTCTGTATTTTATTATAAATATTATTCTTTCTACTGATTCATTTACATCAGCACAAAAT
>NW_007743763.1:13798-15354 GCF_000696425.1 Galeopterus variegatus | reverse complement strand
TCCTTGTTGTACCTTAGACATGAAAGCACGATCCCTTCTGGTGCCTTTTTATTTGATCTTTCATCAAAGAATATCCCCATATCCATTGAGTGGTTGCCTCCCTTCCTTACTTCTTTGCTTATGACACTTTCCATGAAAATACCATTAAAAAATTGCATATCTTCCCTAAGTCCCTATCTCCCCTTTCTGTACTGTGTTATCATAGCACTCATCACTAAATTAAATATTATATAATATATCTTTTATGATATATTTTAAGTTTATATCTTTCATAAGATATATTTTTAAATTATATTTTTTATGTTCTTTATTCATTCTAAAATAATGTTGCAGGAAGGTAGACTTTTATTCTGATTTATTCACATATGTATCTCCTAAACCTAGAATAGGTTTGAAGTGCTAATGGGTACTTAGATAATTATTTCAGGCCTAGTGCATGCTTAGATAATTATTCATTGTAGAAATGAATTCATTAAATTGTATATTTACTTGGAAATTAACTGGAAAACTCTTGAAAAAAATAATTTTGCTTCCTCCACTATAAAAAAATGGTTAATATCAAAGGTGTTTATAGAACACTCAATAATCTTAATACCAAAAAAGCACATGAAAACAAAANATCATTAATCGAAAGCTTCTCCAAGAGGTTGTTAATTTTCCAGCAATTCTGACCGGCCTGGGCTTCGGCCTCCAGCCACCAGACAAAAATTCATAGCAGCTTAGGTTCTGAAGTTGCTGCGTATGCAAGGAACTGGCAAATGTAGGGTGAGCTGGTTGGGGTAATGATAACATCTACTACTCTTCCAACATTTTGTAACCAATAGAGTCATTTCCTTTAAACCCCTGACCTTCATATGTGAATACTCGTTTAAAATCTCCACCAAAATTTCTATTAGGCATCTTGAACTTAGTATGTTTGCTAAGAATCTCCAAATCTACACACACATCCCAAATTCATTACTCCTGCACCTTCCCCTATATGACTAAGAGGTAATACCAGCCGTGCAATTGCTCAGGACAAAAAGATGTAGAGCCGTTCCTAGGTCTTCTTTCATTCCCACCTGCTATCTTAGCTGGCACCACATCCTGCAGTCTCTNTTCCTAGGTCTTCTTTCATTCCCACCTGCTATCTTAGCTGGCACCACATCCTGCAGTCTCTTCTGTATATACACATCTCCATCGTGCCCTCACTGCTCACCCTTTCCCTAGATACCGCACTTTCCGAGCTAGAATAGGGCAGTAATCTTCTGTCTGGTTGGTCTCATCCTGCTATGGCTTCCTGTAGAGCCTCTAGAGTGGTTCAGATTTAAAATGAAAACTGATTATGTCACTCGTCTGCTCAAACCTTCTAATAGCTTCAAATATCATTCAGAATAAAAACCAATGTCTGTGAAATGCCTACAAGAACCTTAAAATAGTTGTCCCCGGCATTACTTCTCTAAACTCATCACCTACTGCTTTCCTACTTGCTTACTCCAATCCAGTCACACTGGCCTCCTTGTTGTACCTTAGACATGAAAGCACGATCCCTTCTGGTGCCTTTTTATTTGATCTTT
>NW_007743763.1:0-12799 GCF_000696425.1 Galeopterus variegatus | reverse complement strand
CTGGAAAACTCTTGAAAAAAATAATTTTGCTTCCTCCACTATAAAAAAATGGTTAATATCAAAGGTGTTTATAGAACACTCAATAATCTTAATACCAAAAAAGCACATGAAAACAAAATCCTCTGCAACTTCATAATTCAAATTTGCATTTTTACATTTTACTATGTCTTTTGTTATATTATCTTGTTTCATTACACTTTCAGTTGCTGTTATTGTGGTTGCACAACCTGAAGCATACTTAGACTGAACCCCGAAACAAATAAAAGTGTGTGATAATGAACCCCAAGTGAGAGAAACGTCATTCAATGTTATTATTTTCTTATCTTTACTAGAAAACAATTGTAAGTTGTATTTAAGTGATAGTGGACCATATATTTAATATATGTACTTAATAAAAGTATCATATTAGCATGTCTTTAAAATTTCTCTCAGAAATTCATGTTTTACCTTCTTTTGTTTTGTTCTCTATTGTGGTCTGGATTGTGGTGGATAGCTGTACCAAAGGATTTGGGAAGTATTATACCAAAGGACATTTACTGAGAGATCATCTCTTGGGATGAACACACTTTTAAGGTAACATTTATTTTGGAATAAAAAGCAGTTTATTTGCTACTAAGTGTTAGTAACCAGTGACTACAGTACTGACCTATGGTAAACTTCATAAATGAGTAAATGGATAACTGACAAAGAATTAGTAGATATTGAAGATGCTGGCTAGAAGGGAGGAATGTGGCATAGCCTAGTCCATCAAGTAAAGATTTTATTTAATATAACAAAATCTGTTTTGAGTGAATTTATTCAATCAAATAACCTGGTTCACTTATTTCCTTGCAGAGAACCCTGACTTCTCCTTTATAAACCTTTCAAAATAGCAAATAAGTAAGCACATTTGTTCAATTATTTTTTCCCTCTATTCTCAGCTCCTAGACCATATGACTTGTCTGGTTTTTGTTTATTTGGTATAACCTTAGCACCAAGAAAAGTAATTAGCACCTGAGATTAGATACTGAATTCAGCTTTGTAGTATTATAGTATTAGTAAAGCATACAATTGTGTAGAAATGCTAGTTATAATCAAAGGAGGATGAGTGGTATGGATAGAAATACATTTGTTATGGTACTAGGGTGGAAATTTTTAGTTTACATGGAGTAGCTCAGGAAAAAAGTAACCTGAGAATGAGGAAAAAAGGAATTAGGGGTGGGGTGGGGTGAAGGAAAGAAAGTTTTGATCATAGGACCTAAGGGACAAAAAAGTAGAGGAAAAAGCTACCTACAAAGAGTTTTGCAAATTTACCCATGGCTGTATTGTCACCAATTATTAGGAATGCTTCTGACAGCTGTTTACAATGCCGCTGGAAGATTCCTGATGATAGGTGTGCAGGACTTCAGAAATTATAAGACACTATTTTATTACTATGATTATAATTATTTCTGGAAGTGTGTAAAGCCATTGACTATTATTAGGAATTATTTTACTAATCCCTAAATCATATCATAGTTCTTGTACTAACTAGGAAGATTAACATAAACAAACTATCTTATATATTTACTAGCCTAGTAATAATGTGATAAAATGATTTTTACTGGATATTAACTTCATATAACTAAAAATTCCTTGAAACAAAGTTTTAATTTAATCTGCTAGGAAATAGTACTAGACCCACATTATGAAATTAATCACTATCCTCTTGGAAAAAACAGTAAATTTCTTCGTAGAACATATTTGCTTTTTCTTTCATATGCTCTCATTATCCTGAAATATATATATGTGTTGGGGAAGGTGTGATGGTGTTGAGTATGTATACAATATTATCCCATGGAGCAGCTAGCTGATTAATAGAAACATTGCTAAAAGTTACAGCAGTACAGGATTTTCCCTTAGGCTATAAATAAAACATTATTTTGGTGTTTAATCCTATGCTGACAAGAAGAGAAATGAGTTGGCATCCATGTGGTGAATATTAACTACATTTCTACCTATAGTTGCACTTAAATATTTAAGGCCTTATTTATAGACTACAATAAAATGAAATAAGGAATTAATATGTAAAATCTGAAATTATAAATAAAATCATGTATAGTAAAGTCATTAAAAAATATTTTCTCTACCAAAACTGCCTCTTCCGATTAATAGATAATCTGCAAAAGCACAGCTAAATTATGGAGAGGGTGAATTTATCATTTCACAAGTAATTGAGATCATGATGTAAGTATTGTTTAGATGAGACTGCACAGCATGATGTCAAAAGTCTTGGCATCAGAAGTTTGTGTTGGTTTCCTCAGCTCTGCCACCACCTGTGTTATACATGGGCCTATTTTGTAAGAGTCTGTTTTGCTGTACATACAATAAGAAAAATGATAACTATCCTACATTGATGGTACCATTAGAACAATTAAAAGAGATATATTCATAAAAGATTGTTTAGCTTTTAAAACATTTTAATTGTAAATGGTGTATATTTATGTGTGAGTGTGTGTGTGTGTGTGTTGTTTTTGTTTTTGTGTTTTGGTAGCTTATTTTCTATAGAATGCACTTCCTTAGAGAGCAAGATCTATACGCTTTTCATCTTTATATACCTTCTTAATGTCTTATATGTGAGAAATACTCATTCAATATTTATTAGATGAATAAATTCAAGAATGAATAAATAAATAAAGGCATGATTTTGATCAATGTATTATGCTTTTCAACTTCTAAGTAGAAAACTTCACCATTGTGGGAAAAGCCTATTGAAAATTTTGTTCTCCATCAATGAAATCATGGAATTATCAACAGAAAATTATCTCTGTATATTCTAATGTGCTTTCATTGGTTTAATTTTGTCCTTCTGTTATTATTTGCAATTCATGCTGTTTGGGCCATTGTGGTGTTGTGGAAGAGACTAAGGGATCCTTAGAACTTTACACAGATTCTCATACATTTTATTTCAATTCCCTCAATAGGTCAATCTATGCACTGTGGTCCACTAAAAAGAGTACTTCACTTGGATTCAGATGGATCTGGTATAGACCAGGACCCATCACATACTAGCTGTGAAGTCTAGGCAAGTTCTCTTTTATTCATTAGGTTAGGATACTAATACCTCCTGCCTTACTCACTTTACAAGGTTGTAAGCATCTACTGGGCAAATATTTATAAAATGATTTTTTCAGAATGTAAATCTACACAAAAATAAAAAGTAATTATTAACATTAGACATTACATGAGCTCTAGTTCTGGATTTTTTTTTTAGTACCCTTTTTATTGATTTTGGTTTATTTCAAATATTGCTCTCTGTATTTAATGTCCAAAATGAAGCTACACATAGAGCTGTGGCCAATTTATTTTTGGTTTAATATACCTATAAGTAATAAAAGATCAAAAACATATTCTTTTTTTTTTTTTGTCTTTTGTCTTTTTTCCGTGTCCGGCAACGGATTGCAACCCTCAGTGTTGCCCCCGTACTGGACCGGGGACCGGCAACAGGATCGCAAACCTCGGCGTCGCTCCTGCGCCTCGCTCAGCCAGTGAGCGGGAACAGGTCTGTATGTGGGATCCGAACCCTCGGGCGGGAGCGCCGCCGCGCTTCCCAAGCGGCGCACTATCCAGTGTGCCACCGGGCTGGCCCCAAAAACATATTCTTGACTTCAACAAAGATAAAACATGAATTTTATCATGGGAAGAGCAAGCCATCTTAAATACTATTTTTCTTCAAGGATAAAAATGTAATAAATATAGGTTAATGCAGTCATGCCGTTCATGCTATCGAAATAGTCTTTACCTTGTTTGTGACCTAGAATAAAACTTATAGTGATGAATATTTTTAGTTATTTTCATTATATTTTTGGTGTTGTGATGAAAAGTCATTAATGCTTTGTTAAAACAATGCTAAGTTTCTATTAAAACCAAGAAGTTCAAAGTGAGTCCATAATTTTCTAAATAAAGTCAACATCTTTGAAATGTTATAGATTTACATGCAATAATTATTATTATAAACAATAAGAATTTTAAAATGTCATGGCTATTTGATATTTGCTTTTAATTTATTTTCAACTATACATAAAAGGTTTATTAATTTTTATTTATTCCACTTAAAGCCAAAAATTTGGGATATAAAATAAAAATCCAGAATCTAAAATTCTTCCCACTTTTTGTTCTCACTGTAGCATTGTATTCCCAGATGAAGCCGGTTGATTACTGGACTGATAACATAAGAATGATAATTCACAGTGAACAAAATTCTGACCTCAATCATTCAGAATTATGTCTCATTCATGAGGATCCAGATAGCAATAAATACGAGTAATTGGCCATATAATCATATCATAGTGGTCTGAGATGCGGTTTTTATTCAAGAAATGATAATATTAGGGACAGTTTTCTTTATTATTAATGATATGATAAAAAAATGACAGAGCTACTACCCAAAATAAGTCAGGTTTTATGATTAGCAAATATCTTCTGAGTACTTTCACATTTTGTACAATGCAGTTTTCCCTTTGTTAACTATTATCCTGCAAAGCAATGACTGTTCACTGGGTGGATTGGTCAAGGCATGATGTCAAACAAACGTTCCAATCCTCTCATGGTCTGTGTAAGCTTAGACCTGAAAACAGAAAGTGGGCCACATTTTTGAAGGCTTTCCTTATATATGAGGTTGGATGTTACCCTGCAGAGAACCTATGCAAGACAGTTCTCCAGGTGGCCTTGAACAGACCCAGTTCTCCCCCACCCTTTCCTTGCTTGTAGTTCTCAAGAATACCTGTACAATATGCTGTGAAAGCATATCCTGAGATAGGGAGCGAGAACCTGAAACAGCCCAGGGCCTGGTTTCTTTCCCCACTAGAGAATGTAACATCTTGAGTTAGAGAGAAACTGCCTGGGACAGCCAAGCTTTTTTCCTCTCTCAAGATGTCTTTCAAAGCTTTGCCCAGTGTGTCATGTGGTACCTGAGGTATATAACCCAGGTTGAGCTGCCTTTTGGGGTCCCTCAGCTGTGGAGCAAAGTGAAACACAAGTGGTCAAGACTGTATCTGCCCTGGACAGCTTTCTTGAGCCTCAGGGGCCTGGCTCACAATAGATTGGATAATTTTTCTGTCCGTCGCTGCCTGTCTGTAAGTAATAAACTCACTTCACATAACTTGTCTGTGTTCTATCTCACTGGACTCAGAAAATAGATAGCCAGTGTAGGGTAGACCTAAAGAGTAGCCCAGAATGTGATGGGCATAATCTATGAACTCCTGCTTCTGGTGTTTGGCACAGTGATTATCTTTGCTGTTCTCCTTGCAGTGGGGGATGATATCCCTCTCTTGAAATTGATAATTAGCAAACCTCTTTGCACCTACCACTCAACTTTATATCAGATGTAAAAAATGATGCTGCCCACATTCATTAAGGTAGCATGAAAGGATTTATTACTCACATAATGAGGCTTTCTGGGGAGGATAGGGAAAGTCTCCAAGCAGTCCAAAGGTAGCTTGAGAGAACAGGGAGTAACTATCTTAGGGTTTTGTGGTTTTTAGGGGGTGGGTCTGGAAGAAGGGCTCCCTCACATGGGCCATACCATCTTTGATTTAAACTTTCTGCCAGTGCTGAAGGAAGGAGTACCCAGTCTTTTTTTATCACCTTGCCCAGATGTGGGGAAAAGGAGTGTAGGGCCTTAAAAACTGTAAACAACCACTAATAGAGCCAGACACTTTATTAGAATTAATGTATAAATGAACTGTGCCATTGCTATGGTTTCAATTTGTCCCCCAAAGTTCATGTTTTAGACACTAAATCCCCAATGCAACAGTGCTGAGAGGTGGGATCTTTAAGAGGGGATTAGGTCATGAGGGCTTCATTAAACCATTCATGAGGGATTAATGTTGTTATTGTGGGAGTGGATTCATTATTGCAAGATGGGTTTGTTATGAGTTTGGCCCTCTCTATCTCTCTCACACACCCTCTCTCTCCATGTGATGCTTTCTGCCATGGTATGACTTGACAAGAAGGCTTGCAAAAGTCAGCCTCTTAAGGGAAAAGCTTTCAACTTTTCCCCATTCCGGATAATATTGGCAGTGAGTTTGTCACATATGGCTTTAATTGTCATATGGAGGTTCTTCAAACAATTATAGACAGATCTAACATATGACCCAGCCATTCCACTGCTGGGTATATACCCAGAGCAATGGAAATCATCATGTCGTAGGGATACCTGTACTCCAATTTTTACTGCAGCTCTATTTACAGTAGCCAAGAGTTGGAACCAACCCATTTCATGCTTTATTTAAGAGCACAAAATTGTATGTTTTGAAAAGTTAAATGAATGACTAAGTAGCAATCAACAACATCTAAAACTCCAAAGGGTGTATGCAATGTCTTGATGAGGACTTGTAGAGTGGCTTTAGTTTGCATAAAGACTTATCTGTTCTGGGTTTATATTTTGAGTATCTGTTTGGCAAGAAATAAAGAGAGAGAAACCTTTCATAAGGAATTAATGTTGTTGCCATTGAGCAGACCACACAGCCAGACTATTGGCAATAGTTTAACTCTGTAAAAATTTCCACATGGATCCAATTTCTACTCAGTACTTAAAGCTAACATGTCCACTCACATTTTAAGGAATTGTGCTGATTATTGTTTTTTATCATTCATCTGAGACATTGAGTTAAAGAGTGAAAATCATCAGCTCTTCAGTAGGCTCTATTACATGTTACTGTGGTGTGATGTTCATTAAGCATACAAATTTCTGTTGCTGTTCACATAGTGGATCCAAGAGTAATGGATCCCTATTACCATGCACCCAGGTAACCAAGAGTTCTGGAAAAGGACAAGAGAGATCATGACCTGCTGAAGGTGAGATATGACAGAGTCCAGGTTTGGTTCTATCCTGTAATTAAAATTTACATTTTAGCAAGGAGGTATTGATGATTATGTGATGGCTATTCCAGATTGCAGGGCATTGATTTCATAGATCCAAAGCATAATAGTAGCTGAGAATGGAAGCCGATATTCTCAGGGCCTGGAAGAGCCTTTGTTTCAGGAGAATATACAGTTTGAGTACAATTGCCACTCAATGGCATACAGCATGGGACAAAGGAGGATAGTTTTTTTGAGGTTTTTTTTTTTATTTGTTTGTTTTGTTTTTCTTTTGGTTTTTTACAAAATCTTCTTGAGCAGCTTATAGCCATTATGGACTGAGTACAATTGCCACTCAATGGCATACAGCATGGGACAAAGGAGGATAGTTTTTTTGAGGTGTTTTTTTTTTTATTTGTTTGTTTTGTTTTTCTTTTGGTTTTTTACAAAACCTTCTTGAGCAGCTTATAGCCATTATGGATGGGCAAGAAACTGAAGGCATGAGAAAAAGTTGCTAAAATTTATGCAATGAAGAAGTTTCTGGGGAGTTAATGGGAGTCCATGAAGTATAGCAATTTGGGCAGACTGTAGAGTCTTTGTTGTAGAGTCCTCAGTCAAGGTGGGATGATTTTCAAGTAGCAGCACATATGGGCTTAAGCAAAATTTGTGAAAAGAAATATATTATCTCTAGAAGTCAAAAAAGCCTAGGAGATGTTGGATTAGTTTTAATAACATAGGTACTTGACTAGTCAACAGTTGTTCCTTGACAACGTCAGGGAATGAGCTGCTTACGAGCTGTCTGTTTTAGTTAATTTTGTGTTGCTATAACAGAATATCCAAGACTGTGTGATTTATAAAGAAAAATGACATTTATTGCTTACAGTTTCTGAGGCTGGGAAGTCCAAAGTCCATCTGGTAGTGGTGACAGTGACCCAGGTGTCTCACATTGCAAGATGGTGAAAGCAGAGAGAGCAGAAAGAGAGACACAGACAGATTCTCTTCTTTGAAAGCCCTCAGAACCATGCCGTTGACCACCATTTCTAATCCATTCATTACTGCATGGTCTTTCAATCCAATTACTTCTTCAAGGCCCTACCTTACAGTTACCAAAATAGGATTTCCCACCCTCTTAACAGTCACAGTGAGGGCTAAGTTTCTAATACATAAAACTTGGGAGACACAATTCAAGCTTCAGGGAGTTTTGTGGGGACATAATTCAATCCACTACACTGTCTAAAACCTTATTGCATTTCATAATTTGTATCTTGAATAAGACATAGGTTATACATAATACTGTGCCTGTTTTCTAGATAAGAAATCTGTTATAATTGCCTTTTTAAAAATTTTTCATCTCCAATACTTATTTTCTCTGTAGTAAGCAATAAAGCTCTTCCTGAGTTTAAGAGTTCAGCCTCTGTTATACCACATGAAAAATCTTTATTAGGGGAGTATGAAGTGACGGATGCACATACAAGAATACAACATTGTTTCCATTAATAAAATGAATTTGATTAACAAAGTTTTACATTCACTCTTCTGAAATCTCTTTGCTTGGTAGAATTATATCTTATTTTGATTAATATATATTCCTAAATCTTTATGGATCAGCTGCCATCCTGAAATATAAATACTTTAAAAATTATTATAATGTGCCTGTGTTTCAAACAGTTTATACTCATTTGTAAATCTTATATGTCTCTCTGCCTCTATCTGTATGCAAATTCATCAAGAAATCCTATTAGTACTAGCTTTAAAATATATTCATATGGATGTAAATAAACAGATAACCACCAACACTAAAAAAAAAGTAGTAAATTGGTGTATAAATTTATTTAAAAATTAAAAGTTAAAAATTGACTTTTCTTAATTTTCATGCAAGAAAATACACTAATAAAGAAATTCACTGAGTGGGTCACTGAGGCCCAAAGTTATATGCACAGGAAGATGAGGTTCATGGTAAGTTATTAAAGGTTGAGAAGCTTGCAACCTAGATGGTATAGAATAAGTGCCAGGGTTTGTGTATGGCTGTTTCAAAGAAGTACCATTGTCCATTGGCCAGGGAAGACTATTTATTTAGGTCCATTGAGGATCTGGTGTATGGGCTCACTAAAAGTTCTTAGTTGTTATTCAGCATCATCTGGTAGGTGCTCAAAGTTCATGGTTGTTTAATAACTTCAGCAGTTAAAAACAACATTCAATTTTGTTATCCTCTAGACAAGTGCTGCTGTACATGGAATTTATTCTTATTTTAAATCTGATTGCATCTTACTAACCACGCTACTGCTATCTTTTGTAAGACACTATCCTTTTTCACCTGGATAATTATTATAGTCTTCTGGCTGGTCTCCCAGCTTATATTCCCCTATAAAAGTGATCATTATGACATCTAACTCAGATCACATCATCTCTTTGTTCAAAAACCTGGCTTTTACTCCTCATTTAATTCAGAGTAATGCCTAAATTTGTTATAATTGCTTATTATGCATGAAATGTTCTGTCCTACCGCCTCTGACATCTACATTACTTCCTATTATCCTCCATCACTTAATTGTCCCCATTACCATGCACAATTTGTTTGTATCTGTAATACTTCTCCTTTAGGCCCTTCAAACTAGCTGTTCCCAATGCCTGAAACTCCTCTCCCACAGATCTGCTTGGCTCCCTCCTTCACCTTGTTTAAGTCTTCACTCAGGAATCATCTTATCTAAAAGTGTTAACTTGGCCAACCTACAAAAATTTGCAAATTGCCCATTCTGCACCAAATTTCCATTTTAAAATTTTGTAGCACTTATTGTCTTCTAACATACTATATAATTTACTAACTCAGATGTGTACTTATTATGTATTATAAATTTTCTGTCTCTTCATGAAGGAATTTAAAGTTCACAAAAAGTGTAGGCATACATTCTCTTTTTGTTTGTATCTCATATAAGTTGCCTTGGATTGAATGTTCCCTGCAAACTTAATTCTCACTGTAACTGTTGAAGAGGGAAATTCTATTGCAGTAATTGAAAGGTGAGGTCTTGAAGAGGTGATTGGATTGTGAGGACCCTGCCATACTGAATGGTTTAATGGTGGTCATGGTTTGATTTTGAGGGCTTTGAAAGGAGAGTGTATGAGGAGCTACCTCTCTCTCTGCTCTGCCATTTCCATAACGTGATACACTAAGTTACTATAGTTGCAACCAGGACAAGGCCTTCATCAGATGTGTTCCCTGGACTTTGGACTTCCCAGCCTCTGAAACTATAAGCAGTAAATTTTGTTTTTTACAAATTATCCAGTTCCAGGTATTTTTGTTTTAAGCAACAAAAATGAACTAATACATAAGTGATCAATAAATATTTAAGCAACCACTGATAATTTAGCAAAATAGCACACGTTATTAGGTCATATTATAAATCCAAAAATATAAATAGTATAAATTCTATTACTGGACAATGGCAAAATAAAATTAAATTTAATAACAAAGTACCAAGGGAAATTTTCTCAGCAGCAAATTTATTGAATAAAACAAATCTTACTTAAATAAGCAATATAGTAAACTAACTTAGTAATATAAACTTAATAAATTAAATTTAATAACAAAGTACCAAGGGAAATTTTCTCAGCAGCAAATTTATTGAATAAAAAAAATCTTACTTAAATAAGCAATATAGTAAACTAACTTAGTAATATAAACTTAATATTAAATTTTTGTTCTCTTAGAGATGCTTTTGCTGTGTTTTTACGTTTATTATAAAATTTCTGATTATTTATTTTTGGAGGATGTTTTAGCTACACAAGGGAATTTCAAAAAGTTCATGGAAAAATAGAATTAAAAGACAAAAATAAAAATATAAATTTTATTTCTCAATATAACTCCTTCAAGTTCAAGACACTTTTGTAAGCAATAATACCAGCCATTTAGTCCTTTTAACAGTATCAATGTAGTATTTTTTACATTATTAATTGAAGAAAAATGGGTGCCCTTTAAAGATTATTTAAGATTAGGGAAAAAGACAATGTCAGAAGGAGCCAAATCAGGATTGTAAGGTGGATGCCTCATGACTTCACATTGAAACTCTCGCAAAATTGCCCTTGTTCGATGACAGGAATGAGAAGCAAGCATTGTCGTGGTGGGGAAGGACTCTCTAAGTTTTCCCAGGTGTTTTTCTGCTAAGCTTCAGCTAACTTTTTGAAAACACTCTCATAATAAGCAAACGTTATCATTCTATTGCCCTTCAGAAAGTCAATAAGAAAAATGCCTTGAGTACCCCACAAAACTGATGCCATCACCTGTGCTTCTGATCAGTCCACGTTTGCTTTGACGGGACCAGTTCCACCTGTCGGTGGCCACTGCTTTAACTGTGGTTTGTATTCAGGATTGTACTGGTAAAGACGTGTTTCGTCTACTGTTACAATTTTTTAGGAAATACTTCAGGATCTCTTGATCTCACTTGTTTGAAATTTTCACGGAAAGCTCTGCTCTTGTCTGCAGCTGATCTAGGTGCAGCAGTTTTGGCAGCCATTGAGTAGAAAATTTGCTCAACTTTAATTTTTTCAGCTGAACCAGTTGAGATGTCTATGGTACTGGCTATTGTTTCTCCTGTTAGTCATCAGTCTTCTTCAATTAGAACAAAAACAAGATTAATTTTTTTCTCGCAAATTGATGTGGATGGTCTGCCATTGTAGGCTTCGTCTTTAAAATAGTCTTGTACAGTCTTAAAATAATTTATCCATTTGTAAACTGATTCTTTGGGACATTGTCCCAATAAACATTTTGTAAAGCATCAACAATTTTACCATTCTTCCACTCAAGCTTCATCATCAATTTGATGGTTATTCTTGCTTCAGTTTTAGCAGATTTCATATTACTCGGATAGGGGTTCATTTCAACCTGATGTCTTATCCTTCCTACTGCCTCAAACTAGATGATGTGCAGACATGTTACAACAAGTTAGTATGAGTTTATTTTGGTGCAAAAAAAGTTTGAATACATGCATAGTTTTTTCATAGTATGTATTCTTCATTAACTTTTTGAGGATCTCTCATATGTTTTATTTTCAGATACTTCACTATTTTTGATTTGCTTTAAACTTGAGCTGAGTTGCTTAACAAATTTAAAAGCTGTTTTTTGTCCAAATATTTTTAGAAATATTTTAGTTATTAATATATAAAGTAGCAAACTATATATAAATAATATAATCCCTACTGTTTTTGTTTTTAATAAATATTAAGTTATTTTGTAGCTGAACAAAATAACTTAAATTACAAAATACCAAGGGGAACTTCCTCAATAGAAAATTTCTTGAATTTTAAGGAATTAATAGTAGATGAAAAGTGCAAATGTACATTCTCTGTTTTTTATAACTATATCCCATAATTTAAATATTTGAGATAAATATTCATATTTAAAATATTTATTTATTTATTTATTTTTAAATTTTTATTTTGTCAATATACAATGTAGTTGATTATTATGTCCCATCACCGAAACCTCCCTCCCTCCTCCCTCTCCCCCCTCCCACCCAAGCATGTCCTTTCCATTTGCTTGTGGAAGAACTTCAAAAAAATTGTAGTTGTTATATCTTCCTCTCCCCCACCCCCCGGTTTTTTGATTTTGTGTGTGTGTGTGTGTGTATGTATGTGTGTGAATTTATTTATTTATTTTTAGCTCCCNATGGGAGTCCATGAAGTATAGCAATTTGGGCAGACTGTAGAGTCTTTGTTGTAGAGTCCTCCATCAAGGTGGGATGATTTTCAAGTAGCAACACATATGGGCTTAGCAAAATTTGTGAAAAGAAATATATTATCTCTAGAAGTCAAAAAAGCCTAGGAGACGTTGGATTAGTTTTAATAACATAGGTACTTGACTAGTCAACAGTTGTTCCTTGACAACGTCAGGGAATGAGCTGCTTAAGAGCTGTCTGTTTTAGTTCGTTTTGTGTTGCTATAACAGAATATCCAAGACTGTGTGATTTATAAAGAAAAATGACATTTA
>NW_007743762.1:17086-18187 GCF_000696425.1 Galeopterus variegatus | reverse complement strand
AGGGGCTTTCTGGATCCTATAACAGAAGCTGGATTTTCAACCTCACTGTCGGTTTTTTCTCTTCTCCCCCCTTTCTGGATTTCAGCCTGAGGACCCAATGAAAAACCACTTCCTTGTGTCATCAGACCTTCCACTTTGGTGGAACTTTGCCTGGGTCATCACAACAAAGGATGTAGATGTGGGATGTCCAAGGGAGCAAGTGCCCATCCTGGCTTTCCTACATGAGACCAGAGCCGTGGTGAGGAACAGCGATGAGGCCATAGACAGGTCTGGCACAGATGGGCTGAGACTGTGATTTGGTGGGGGTAGGGGCCCACCCCAGATGCCAGGGTCAAGTGGGGGCCCACGCCCGATGTCACTTCTCCCACTGCCCACCTCTTTCTGAGCCCAGCATCTGAGCTTGTTCCTGCCAGTGACTCATCTCCAACTGGATTGTCTGGCTGGGAACTCGAGGGCGGGCAGGCGGATGGGTGGGCAGCACTCAAGGCTTTGAAGTGGCTGAATGGTGTGTCGTGAGTCCACGTCATTCCCACTCCCTTTTGTGTCCCTGCTCCTGGGATACCTCCACTTGGGGCTCCGTTGCGAAACTCAGACATGGGCAGATGAGGGTTTCATTCTGGGGAGAGAGCCTAGGTCTGCTCAATTGCAAGGAAACCGAGTGCACAGATTTGCAGGGTGCAGAAGGACCCGGGAGCAGCCAGCCTCACATTGGTGGGCAGCAGGCAGGGAAGGGCTGTGGAGTGGGCTGGTCTTGTGGAAAAGGCCATGTGATGGCCTCTGTTTATGCAGCAACTACTCAACTGCTTCCCCATGCTGTCAGCTCACTGGAGCCGCAAAGCAAATCCCCTCATTACAGGTGACAACAGTGAGACTCAGAAGAATAAAGGGCCTGGTGAGGTAGTATGCTCCCTGCCCCAAGAGTGCTGCTAGGAGGATCTTAAGCAGCAGAGCAACCTTTATCTCTCTGGTCTCAGTGTGGAGGGTGGGCTAGGTGTGGGAGGCAGGGGAGCACAGAGGCTGTGGCAGGGGGTGATGTGGCCTAAATGCAGGCAAAAATGACTGCAGAAAAGGGAAGAGGCTGCATTCACCAGTTCAGGTTTC
>NW_007743762.1:14822-16086 GCF_000696425.1 Galeopterus variegatus | reverse complement strand
TATCAACTGTCACCCCCTTCCTCACCACCATTGTGGCCCAAACTCTAAGGCTGATTTACTGTCTGACTGCATAAACCAGTCCATCTGCAAGCTGTCAACTAGGTGCTGACCAAGTGTGTAGAGAAGCTGCATTTGGGGTTCAGAAAACATGAAAAGAGACACAGGCAAGCATTATTTGTAGCACTACAACATGGGAGGCAACCCCATTGTCCAGTAAGTTAGGAGTCACTGAACAAATTATGCCATACATTTATAATGAATATTATATAGTGGAGAAACCACCTTTTCAAAGAAATTTTAATAACATGCTTTTAGTATAATGTTAAGAGGAAAAAAACCCAGGTGATTAAAAAAAAAAAAAAAGATTATCGAACTGTGCATACAGTATGATCTTTATTTTGTAAAAGGAAAAAAATACCCTAGAGAATATTTTATACATAACAAAAGATTAGAAAGGCAATAGACTAAAATGTCCACAGTGATTGTACTCTCTGGGCAGTGGTGAGATTAAAGAGGATTTTTATGTTCTTTATATTTTTTTATGACTTTTCCAAAAATATTTATAATGAACCATGTATTACTTTTATAATCTAAAAAATTATTAAAATGAAGGTTTGAATAAAAACTTTTGTACTAACAAAATAAAAATTAATTAAATGAATGACTCAGTGATAGCGCATTGAAAGTTTTAAAACCTAAATTAATTGCCTTTGAACACGTCATTTGTCATTCAAAAGATTTTTTTTTTTTTTTCTAAAGATGACCGGTAAGGGGATCTTAACCCTTGACTTGGTGTTGTCAGCACCATGCTCAGGCAGCGAGCCAACCGGCCATCCCTATATGGGATCCGAACCCGGGGCCTTGGTGTTATCAGCACCGCACTCTCCCGAGTGAGCCACGGGCCAGCCCCAAAAGATTTTTTAAAAGTTAATTTGTCTTTGAACTTACTGATAAGAAGCTTTATTAAAATATTAGAAACAAGATCTCCATTGTTTTTAATCTTCATCAAATTATTCTTATCTCTTGAGCAAGTCCTATTTGCCAAATATTTGCTTTAATGGTTTTTGCTATGAACCTTAATGTTTTATTTTTGATCAATCTATGCAGTTGGCAAAAATAATAATAATAATAGACTTTATGTTTGTAAAATCCTTTATAATTTTGCAAAGCATACTAAGTGCTGGACACTATTCTAGGCACTGGGGATATCAGAGAGAACAAAATGGCCAAACCTGCCTTTGGGGGGCAGACAATAAATAACGAA
>NW_007743762.1:11255-12569 GCF_000696425.1 Galeopterus variegatus | reverse complement strand
AACTGAGGCACAGAGAGGGTAAGTGTCTTACCTAAGGTCACACACCTAGAAAGGCAGCCAAGCCTGCCTGTGGTTGCAGAATTCTGTCTACATATCAGTCAAGGAAACTGAGCCACAGGGTGGTGAAGTAACTTGTTCTGGTAAAGCAGTCAGGATGTTTGAGGAGAGAGTCCACAGGCACATCTCTTGGGAGGTGTCTGTGGGACTGCGTGGATCAAGACCAAAGACCAAGCCCTCAGAGCCTCTGCCTCTCACACCTGTCCCTTGAGCCTTCCCTTTCCAGGCCTGGGGCTGGCTACCCATGCCGGCACCGGCGCGGGATCAGAGGGGCGGGCCTCGGTCCTCACCGTGCGCCATTCTCCAGACCGCAGAGCCCACTGGGGAGAGAGGAAGGGCCGCGCGACTCAGCCGGGGGTGGGGTGGGCACTACCCAGCTGCCTGCTGAGGGCGCCTGGGGAGAGGTGGCTATGCTGCTCAGGGGTCATTTGAGAGCGCAAAATAAAGTCTGCCCCAAAGCACGAGAAGGTGTGGCAGAGACACTCCCTCTTCCACCCTCGGTGCTGAGATAGGCCAGTGCAGCAGGCAAGGAAACAGGGGCATGGTCCTGGTGACCCGCCTGTCAGAGGGTCAAACTTCCTAGTTACACGGGGTGGGGCCCTGGATTCACGCTGCAAACTCCCCACCTCCCGGTCCCTTTCCTCTACCACCCCAGCCGAGAACGCGCCTTAGTTTCCACTTCTTGAGTGGATTGCTCAGAGGTCCTCCAAACCGAGGTTCCCCAAACAGCTCCTGGAGCTGGGGAGACTTCTTGGGCTCCCCTCAAGGGATGGATGCTCGTCTGGCACTAGAGTCAGGCAGGAACCCGGGGGACCACCCTTTCCCCGCGGCCCGAGGGCGTGCTTAGGTTCAGTCTCAGCCCTTGCCAGTCCGGTGGTCCACCAATCGGTGCGGGTCAGCTGGAGTCCTAGGGTCCCTCTCTGTTCCGAGAGGGCTGCGGTTTGCTCCGGACCACGCATCCGCCCGCCCGGCGTGCCGAGGCTCCGTGCGGCGCGACCCCGGTTGTGTGCATTCGCAGGTGCAGCTGCAGAGCGCGGGGAAAGGTGGTCGGGACCCCCCTCGTCGATTCCTCCCCAGCGCCGCCCTCGCCCCACGCCCCTTACTCGGCTTGGCTGCCGCGCCCGCTCCGTGCGCCGCAGTGCCGGCTCCAGCTTCGGCTCCAGCTCCGGTTCTCGCTCCGGTTCCGCTAGGATGTCGCGGCGCTGCGGTCGGGCTCGGGCTCGGGCTCGGGCGTCGCGGGGGGCGCGCGCTCCGCCT
>NW_007743762.1:6273-10255 GCF_000696425.1 Galeopterus variegatus | reverse complement strand
GACCCGGCCCTGGCCATGATTTGCCGCAGCTCCTCCCGGCCGCCCGTCGATCCGCGTCGCCGCCAACGCCACCGCTGCCCGCTCCAGCCTCCCTCCGCCCCTGCTCGGCTGCCGGGACTCAGTACCGTTTCGCCGCGGCCCAGGTCATTCCTGAGATGGGGGACGCGGGGGACGGGGCCTACCGAGCCGCGCCCCTGTGCTCACAGCCAGCCCGACACCCACACAGCGGCAGGCGGGGCAGGCGCGGCGAGGAGGCCCAGAGATGCAGGGAGGCCGGCGCGCCAGCCAGACGTGTAAAGAGGACAGACAGACAGGCGCTGTTAGAGAATGATATACAGACAGACAGGAACAGAGGACTGAAACGTGCAGAGAAGGGTAGACAAACTATATGTCAGGGAAGGACAGCCAGACAGGTTGGACAGAGGCAAAGCTGGGCACTGGGCAGAGGAGCCCTGTCACAGGCAAAGAGCAAAGGGTAGAATGTGGAGGGGGCGGCATGCGGGGACGCAGCTTGTCTGGGCTGCTGGTAGGGCCTCCTGCTCCCAGTTGCTGGCAGGTGAGTTCTGGGGCGTGCCAGGGTGTCTGCTAGTCCTGGCTGAAGCTTTCCCCTCTGAGCGACCTGTCAGGCCTGTTTCCTTCACCCCTCTTCCCACCCTGTGCCCTCTGCCCTCTGCTACCCACACCTCAGAGCATAAGGCTCAGCCCTGGCAGATGCAAGCCTCCTCCAGGGGATGCCTGCTCAGTGGAGGGTTCCTGGCTTCCTGGTCCTGCTCTGTTCCCTCCCTACTTTGGGCTTCGGGGCCTTGGACAAATCCCAGTTATCCCTCCATTATGATAGAGTTCCCCTTTCATGCACCCCGACTGTGTGATGGTGCTCTGCAGTTGTTTGTAGAATCATTTATTTCATCTCCTCTACTTGCCTGGGAGCCCCAGGCAGGCAGCATCTATGACGGCCTGGAGGGGTCTTCACAGAGCAGGCGCTCAGTACATTTGATGAATGAATTGATAAAATACGTGGTTGGTGACGCTCTCCTAACCCCCATTTTGTTGATGAGGAAACTTGGCTTTGAAGAGGTAAGGAGATTCAAAGCTAGGTTTGTTTCAAAACCCAAAGGCTTGGCACAGGCTGGAAAGTGGTTGTCAAAATAAAACATGATGAGAAAGAGATGAACATGTTGATGATAAACCCTGGGGAAGCAGAGGAGCCATGGGAATGGCAGGGAAGGGAAGTGAGCCAGCAAATGGCCCTTGGGGATGGAGTGGGTGGGCAAAGGTACAAACCTGACTTCACCCCAGCCATGCCAGTCATTCTGTCCTGGGCTTCCTTGGGGGGATGCAGGAGAGGCTGCATGGTCTAGAGCCTTCTGGGCTGCAGGGTCTAGAGCCTCCCGGATAAGGACACCTCCCAGCCCCCTTTGGTAACTTCGCTCTGGCTCTGCCTCCTGCATTGCTAACCTCACCCCTCCTGCAGACTGGGAGGGGTTAGGACCTAGATTGGGGCATTCCAGTTCAGTATGGGGCTGTCCTGAGTGCTGTGGAGAGATGGGGCCAGAATAAATGGAAATATCTCTGACATTTCTGAGAAAAGGGACCGGGGAGGCCCTTCATTCAACCCCACACATTTGTTTTATAGATGGATGAAAGGAAGAACAGAGAAGGGCAGGCAAGTGCAGGGCCAGAGAGCTGAGATTGGAGGCTCTGAGACTCTGAGGCCAGGGCTTCCCCACTGTACAACCTTGCTCAGAGTGCCCTTAATCTCCCTGAGCAGACACTAGATGAACCTTACAGGATGGATATTCTAGTTGTTTAATGGTTGTACCCATAAGCCTCTTCTTTGGCAAGACTGTGTGTGTATGTGTGTGTATTGGGGTGTGGTGGTGTGGGGTGGCTCAGTCTGAGTGAGTCATTGTGGAAGGTGCCAGCCCTACAGAATTCATTCCCCTCACTCCCCATTTGCATATCACTGGTCTGGCAAATGTGGCTTGTTCCTCAGACCGGAACCCAGCACTGGTTTCCAGTGGGCCTGGTGATTGTTGGGTCTAACTTCAGGGAGTTAGATTACGACTGTTTGCCTACCTATCTCTATCTGTCTTTCTATTCATGTACAAATACATGTTAGTGCAGGACACTCAAAAAACCAAAAAGAAAAAGAAGAAAATAAAAAACAGCCACTGTTAATGTTAGGGTTTCTTTTTTTCCCCTTTCTTTGTAGTTGCTTAACCTTACAAATGTTCTTAAATGGAGTGAGCTTGCTGTGATATCTCCTCTCCCCTTGTATGTCACATTTGGAATGACTGCCTAGCGCAGCACTGGATGGTTGTACTATATATGTCTAACCAATCCTCTATTGCTGGGTATTTAATTTGTTTCAGTTTTTCGTACTTCTAGACAATACCGCAGTGGACATGTTCATGTGTAAATTTGTGCATGTCTACGATTATTCTTTATTTCAGTGGGGATATCCATATATCTTTGAGGTGTTTTTCTGTATGGGCTTAGATTTGCAGAAAGGGTATGTCCTGGGCACCAGGGAAGCCCAGTGGTATCTAGTGTCTGCTTGACCAAAGGGAAAATAGGGAGATTGGAGAAAGTGAGCCCTCGAGAAATCATATGGTGATGCTGTGGTTTGAGTGTGTCCCCCAAAGTTCATGTGTTGGAAATTAATTCCCAATACAAGAGGGTGAAAGGTGGGACCTTTAAGAGTTGATTAGGTCATGAGGGCTCTGCTCTCATGAATGGATTAATGGCATTATAGCAGGATTGGATTAGTTATCATGGGAGTGAGTTCTTTATAAAAGCATGAGGTCAGCCCCTTCTCTCCCTCTCTCTTGTCCATGTGATGCTTTCTGTCTTGTTATGGTGCAGCAAGAAGTCCCTTGCTAGTTGCAGCCCCTTGGTCTTGGACTTTACAGCCTCCAGAACTGTGAGTCAAATAAATGTGTGTTCATCATAAATTACCCAGTCTGTGGTGTTCTGTTATAGCAGTAGACAACATACAAACAAAAGTGACATTTGAGATACCCTGAGGGACTGGCTGGGTTGTGGGAACTTGCCCTAGAGTGTGCTTTGTGTTAGCCCAGTAAGTCACAGGGAATACCAAAGAACTTCCTTTCTGTTTGTAAAGAGCAGGGTCCATGCCGTCATCAATCCCAGAGCCCATGGTAGGGAGATATTGGAAGGACCTGCTGAGCCTCTTCAGCTTGGACCTCTTCACCATCCGTACTTTCTATAACCTTGTGATAGTCAATTTATCAATTTTATTGTTGGGGGAATCTTCTGATGCTAAAGGCGGAGGAGGGGAAGGGGAAAGACTTTCTTGATGCTCTTGCATTTGGAAGAGATATCTGTCTAAAGCACCCATCAGACCCTCCAGGGAGGTTACATCTTTCTAGCATATCTCTTTTACAGAAGTATGGCAAAAGTGTCTTACCAGCCTTGAATTACTTTACAAAAGACCTGCTGTCTATGTTGCCTTGGCCTTGCGGGTGGAGAGCACACCATCCTCTAAAGAAGGAGGCAGGAAAAACTATCCCACTAGTTCTGTGAAGATTTTTCTCTTTCCATCTGATTTTTGCTAAAGGTCCCTTGAGCATGTGTTGGTGTTGCGGAGGGGAGATGAAGGAAGAGGCTTTGGTTCATATTTGGTGGGAGGTGGTGGGGGACAGAGAGCAGGGTCTGCCTGCCTTGCCGCCCGTAGGCTCAGAGGTGGCAGCTGAAGTAGCCAGGGGAAATTCAGGGGGCAGGGAAATATCTGGAATACTTGAAGCATCTCCGTCTGGAGCTCCTCTGTGCTGAGAGCCTGCAGGGTTTTGTGCTTTCCCTCCCACTTTACATATGAGGAGACTGAGGCCCTCAGAAATTACGTGACTTTCCAGAGATGCACAGCTGATTAAGTAGTGCCAGGTAAGATTATGAAACATGTTAAAATAGGCAAAAAAGTTTACCAGGTGTCCTTTTAATTGACTAATAGATGTTATCTGTT
>NW_007743762.1:0-5884 GCF_000696425.1 Galeopterus variegatus | reverse complement strand
TGTAAGCTGTAGAAAACTGATAATAATGCAAACTATTCTTGTCCACTGAGATGCGAATGAGTTTTGTCAGATGAGGTCAATGGACATCTGAGCTGGGTGGGCTAAGAACTATACACGTATACATACATGCTCTTTGGATTCTTCCTTAGTAATGTATAACATCTTACTGGTTCTCTCATTAATGAGTTAAATAAAAGCTTTGACACATGTTAATTTTATATTTGTGTAGCATTTATGATTTTGTCCTTTAAAAAAATTATTCTTCAACAGTAGAAAGCTTGGAATTTCACACAGATGGGTCTGTCTTACACAAGAGGTTTGTCTTTTATTGGAGACATTAGGGTCTTGGGACCTCAGAAGAGGGGGAGAGTAGCGTGGGCTGGGTTAGTCCTAGAGGGCTTTCTGGAAGAGGGGGGACCTGAGGGGTGTGGAAGGGTTTATAGAGCATTACCTGAAAATAGAGGGCTTTCTAGGTCAGGAGGCAGGGCCTACAGTCAGGAAAGAGTTTGGAGGCAGGTGAAGAGGACTGTCTGAAGGAAGAGTGGGTTCTCAGGTCAGATGGGAGATGGGATTGAGATTCCCATAAGTAAAAGGAGCTGCAGTGGATTTTCTAGGCAGCAGGGAGCCATGCAGTCTCTTGAGAGAGGAAGGGACTTATTGAAATATACCTGTTAAGAAGGCTGCTCTCTGGGGTTCTAGACACTTCTGGGGATTTGATCAACCCTGACCACCCTTTCCCCTGGCTGGAGAGGCTGGGTCAGTCTGCCTCTGTCTGTCTCCTCTTAGGTGGAAAGCCACCTTTCAGGGCCCTGGGAGAAGTCCCCAGGTGCTGAAGTGTAAAAGGCAGCCCCTTCTCTCCTATTCCAAGGGTCTCATTAGGGAGAGTTTATTTCTGGGCTTCCTTGAAGATTTGTATTCAGGGCAGGGCTAACTTCAGGGCCAGGTGAGGGGTGGACAGGGACTACATACAGAACTCACTGCTGCTGCTCCCGGCCTGGTCCTGCATCTCGTAGAGGCCGTACTCTGTGTTAGCCATGCTACATGTGTTATTTAATTCCATCCTCTCAAAATTCTGCAGAGGCAGGTAATGTTTTCTCTGTTTTCCACATGCAGCCATGAGATTTATGGAAGTAACTTGTTCAAGGTCACACAGCTAATAAGAGGCAGGCCCCAGATTTGTACCCAAGACTGCTGCAAACAGGTTAAATGAAAATAGACCGACTCTTTCCATTTCAGGGCTCACAGCCTATAGGAGGTGACACACATGAACAAGAGTCACAGAGATGAATGTAAAGTTGCATCAATGAGACGTGCTGCAAAGGTGTAACCTTGTCATGGTGTGGGATGTGGCAGGAGAAGTGGACAGAAGCCATGATTTTGATCCTAAGAGCAAAGGCATTAGAATGTTTTAAACAATACTGGAGTGGCATAAGCAAACTTGTATTTTGAAAAGACAGTTTATTGGTAGTGGGGAGGTGGTTGGGGGCAAGGAAGCTGGTCAGGTGGTGGTCACACCAGCCCAGGAAAGAAGTGATGGTGACCCTGGGGTGGAGCAAGACGGCCCAGTTGGAGAGAAATGACAGAGGTTTACTCAGTAGGACTTGTGATGTCTTGGGAATGGGGACTGTGGCAGGAGAAGGAGTCCATATGCTAGATTACTAGTAGGTGCAGCTGGGTGGCTGGTGTTGTCATTTACTAAGGAGCAGAACACTGGACAAGAATCAAGTATGGGAAAGAAGGATATAAGTTTGATTTTACGCACGTTGAATTTCAGGTGTCATCAGCAGGCAGCAGAACTCTGACAGTTGTCCCGGCCACAAAGACAGCCAAAGGACTGAACCCTAGGCTTAGACACGCAGGCATCAGAATTGATTCATCTGTCATCCACCCGTCTAACCTCCCATGCACCACCTATCCCTCCTTCCATCTTCCAATCCATCCATCCATCCATCCTTCCGTCTGTTTGTCCATCCATCCATCCATCCAACTTTCCTCTCATCTATCCACCTCTCTATTCTCCTACACATCCACTTACTCTTTCTCCCATTCACCTATCCATACAAACTCCTGTTTATCAACCCTTTGACCCCATCTGCATCCATCCAAGTGTGTGTCCCATACATACTTACAGATGCCCACTACAGGCTGAGCACTCTGCTCTAAACTGGTAAAAAAAAAATGTAGAAAACCATGTCCCTGTCCTCTAGGAGCCCACAGTCCATTAGGAGAGGCACATGTATAAACAAATGGTCACTAAACAATATATTTTCTGTGCCAGCCATGTGCACAAAGAACACTTAACTCAATCTGTGGAGGTCAGAAAAGCCTTCTTGAAGGTGTGCTTCTTGAACTGAGCTTTAAGCTCAGTTAAGATATCACAGATGGGTGAGATGTTCTAGGAGAGAGAATAGCTTATATTTACAAAGGTAGTACAGGTGGTGAGAGACCAGGGTGATTCCAGGGACACAGGCAACTTGGATTATTGGAAGCAAAGGTGAGTGTGAATGAGTGGTGTCTTATGAAAGAAGTCTGGAAAGGCAGTTCATAAATACCTTGAATGACAGGCTGAAAAACTTGGGGGCAATGTAAGGGCCTTTAGGAGTGGGTGATGTGGTCAAATTTGTGTTGTAGGGAAATCTCTTGGTCTACTGTGTGGAAGGTGGCTTGCGGTAGGTGTATGCATACAGGATCAGATTATCCAGCCTTTGCAGAATGAGCACTTAGGGCTCCTTGGGCCCAGGCTCTGAGGTTGGCTTAGGAGCCCACATTTGGTGTGGACCCCAACCTAGTTCTTATCCCACCTGCTCTGCCAAAGCTGAAGTCAAGGCAGCCATGCTGAGGGTTGTGGCCATGAGGAAGATTTAGGGGTTTTCCACTTTCCAGGGGGTATTTGGTATTCCCACCAAGGGCTTTAGTCTCACGGTGGTCCCTCTCCAGCTTTAGGGCTGCCATGGACTTGCATCAATTGCTCACTGGCTTGTCTGTCAAGGACATTAGGGAGTGTCTCAGTTTAATGCTCCACTTTTCTGCCTCTATGATTTGTATCCACAAAGCCAAGTAACTTCCCATCAGTTATGCTATGTTTCCTTTGACTCTGTGAAGTCTCCATCCTGGTGGCTTGCAAGTGACACCTGACAATGTTCAGCCCAGGTGGAGCTGCTACAATGAGTCAGCAGTGACCCCAGTCTTCAAACAGCTTGAAGCAGGGGTGAAGGACAGATGTTCCACTGACCTGGAAAAGGGAATACCAGTGTGTGGAGGGGAAATAGCTCATGCTGTAGAGTTGGGTGAATTTGAGTTCAAGTCTTTTTTCCCCCATTCACTGGATGTATGACCTTGGACAACTCACTTTATTTCTTCTGAACCTCAGTTTCTTCACCTGTGGTATGGGAAAAATATTTATTTATCTAAGTTTAGATTTTTTCTTTGGTAGCTATTAATGGGAACTAAATTAAAGTATTTTAAGCAAAAAAGGACAATTTTTAGAATCCAAATCTGGGCTTTTTGAGGCCCTGAAGTGGGAAACAGAGAAGCAAACAGACCTTGGCAGGACTCTGCCTTTTGTCTCTGTGCCTCTCTGTTTAGTCTCTTAATTTTTCTCTCCCTGCAGACTCTCTTTCTCCATTATTCCATAAAAAAGGCCAAACTGCAGTGTGGGGGCAATTTTATAGCATTTCAACTATAGCCATGAGCAGAATTAACTGACCATCTTTCAACCACAATTCTAAGTTTGCAAAAGAGAATCTGATTGGCTGAGCTACATTAGGTGTCCATCCCTGGTCTAATTAACTGTGACCAAAGGATGGGGCCATAGAGCATAAACATGACAGCTAATGGATACATGCATGAGCAGGTGATGGTTCTCAAAGTGGGATGTGTGA
Source organism: Galeopterus variegatus (assembly GCF_000696425.1). Taxonomy (NCBI): domain Eukaryota; kingdom Metazoa; phylum Chordata; class Mammalia; order Dermoptera; family Cynocephalidae; genus Galeopterus; species Galeopterus variegatus. The sequence goes on along the minus strand of NW_007743762.1, from coordinate 2,003 downwards.
GCTGGGAAAACCCCCTGAAGGTGTGTCCTATGTTACCACACAGGTTTAGATTAAATAGGATGTTAAATAGAATGTAAACGTTGGCAGAATGCCTGCTCTCTACTAAGGCCTCACTAAATGGTAGCTGCTACTATTCATTCATTTCCACATTTAGCAAGCATTTATCGGGTTCCTGATTTGTACTGGATACTACTCTAGGTACACAGGATGAAGGACTGGGTAACACAGACAAAGTTTAAAAAATGAGAGTAATAAATGTAAAACTATTTTCCAGGGTTGTTGTCAGGATTGAATGAAAATAATACATGCGAAGTGTTTAGTACATTTCATGACACATAGTAAAATCTCAATAAATGTTGCCTAAATGTTGAATGTCTACTTTTAAAAGGGCAGAGAATACATTCCCCATGGTTTTTCTATTTAGCTTTTGCTCTGCTGGCCACAGGACTGAGACATCTTTGCTTACAAAAATAGATTTCAATATTCAACATAATGTCAGCTGCCAGATTGACAGTTTTCAGATGCTGTATTTGAGTCTAATTTAAAAGTTTAGAAAAAGAACATTGGCATCTCCTGAACTCAAGCCTTTAACTGAATTATTATAACAGTCAACTCAGATAAAAATACCCATGTGAAACCTGCGACTATCCTTATTTTCCTGACCAAGGATGGATGTACCTTCCCATCTACAGGAGAGTAAGTTGTGGTAGGATCACACGACGGGATACTCCACAGCAACGAGAATGAACATGTTACAAGTACAGGCAACAGTATGGACAACTCACAAACAAGGCGTTGAGTGAAAGAATCCAGATGCTGTATAACTCCATTTATATAAAGTTCCAAAGAAGGAAAAGCAGATCTATGGTTTTGAAAGTTCCGGCAGTGTTTACCCTTGGGATGAGACAGTGACTGGATGAGGATTTCAGGTGGGCTGCAAAAGCTGCTTTCTGGTCAGGGTGCTCTGTACATATGTATTTCGTTTGTGAAATCATTGAACAGTACACTTATGAACATTTTAACGTAAACGTGCTGTGCTTTAATTTTTTAAAAAGTGTGTCCCATCTTTTTACATGTGTCCAGCTGAGGTAAGAGAGGCTCCCAGCTTGAAGACAGAAGAGGGATTTGGGACTACAGACAGAAGGAGAAAAAGAAAGGAACTAATATTTATTCAGTCTGTGGGAGAACTTTCTTTCCAGGCTCAGTAAAAAAAAAAAAAAAAAAAAAAAAAAAAATAGTTTCATTTCTTCGGAACAATAGTTTTTTCTTTCTTTCTGTTTATTTAAAAACATTTCTTGATGGGAACCATTTTCTACATTTTATTTTCTATCCTCCTTTAGTTTTTGTTTTTGGTCCTCATTGCTAAAAAGAGCTATTGAAAAGGTTGTAATACTCAAGTTCAGAAGAAACGAACAGAGCTAAGTAATCGAGAAAATGCCTTCTCTTGAAATGGAGATAGTGCTGGAAACAGAAGATATAGAAAGGTTTAAGAATCATATAATATAGGTGTTTTACAACCTATATGCAGTGATAGAGAAAGGATAGTCAGAGAAAAGTATCAGGGAGTTGAGAGAGCTAATAGAATTGTACGAGTCAGATTGTATACAATGTCAAATTACTGAAGTAAATGTAAAACAAGAGTTAGTCTAAAATGTGGAGAAAAAGAGAAAAGAAATCAAGATAAGAAAAGAGGAGAAAAAGAGGGACCTAGATGGCTGGTCCAAGAAATACAATCTTCGCATAACAAGAATACCAGAAACAGAGGACAAAGCAAATGGAGCTGAAACAACAGTTAAGGAACTAATCAACGAAAATTTTACAGAGTCGAAGAGCGAACTAGATCTATAAATGGAAAAAGTGCAACAGGGTACCTTTAAATTTGACCAAAAGAAAGCAACACCTATACATATTCTGGAGATGTTTTTAAATGTCAAGGATAAAGAAAAAAATTCTACAATTGTCCAGATAGAGAGAGCAAGTTTCCTACAAGAGGGAAAAGTCTG
>NW_007743761.1:14516-18187 GCF_000696425.1 Galeopterus variegatus | reverse complement strand
CTGGGAAGAGGGTGTTTATCTGAGGCCGACGCCCAGGGTGTGGCCGAGAGAAGATCTGGGCGGGCTCCTCTTCCCTGTCCCCCCCGACACTGCCCGGGGGCTCCCCACGCTACCAGCCCCGTCTGAGATCCACTGGGAGAGTGGGATTGTAGGCCGGTCCACAGGCCCCGAGGTGCCCCGCGTCGAGATAAGCAAATGGCACGTCTCAGTGCGGAGCTGAGCCAACCGGAATGGCTGGCCTGCCCTCACTAAGCCGTCCGTCTCCGCCCCCACCCGAGAAAATGGAGGCAGGTCTGCTGTGGGCGCCTAGCCTGGTGTGATAGGCGGGAGCCAGGCGGGCGGGGAGCAGCCGGGCTTTGCCCCGCAAGTGGGGCTGGGCTGGGGGTGACTCACAGAGTTCGCAGCGTTGGGCCGGTCTGGCGCGCCGCACTCTGTTTCTGCGCCGGTTCCGCTGGCTTTCCTGGCCTTTGTTGACTGGGCCAATCGCCTGTTCCCGCAGCCGGGTTTGGGTGTTCTCAGGAGTCCTCCTCTGTGTCGGCCCCAAAACCTCGAACCTGCTGCCGCTTGCTTGTCGATGCAGGATCGTTGTTGGAAGAATTATTTGCCTTTTGTTGCTCTTGGAAGTGCAATTAATACTCTGGTATCACAGTGCACAGCTCTCAGGATCGCGCTGTCTCCTGGCACGGCCGCTCCAGACCCGTCGCCATCTTGGACCCCCAAATACAACCATATTACATCTGATTTCCTGGGTACTGCATAAAAGAGTTTCTATTCTCAAACTCTGATAAAAGTTGAAGCAATCCATTCTGATCTTCAAAATGCCATGCCATAAACTTAAGTGCTTTCTCCTGCAGCACCGCCTTGGCCGGGTCCATAATCACCGGGGCCTCTGGGTCTGCTTTCCGCCAGAGCCGCCCCTTTGGTCAGAATGTCAAGTCCTAAATTTTCTCCCTAGTATGTAGTATATGTAACCAATAGTATCCACTAGTAAAGAGCAGTAGGGATCTGGGAAGGGAGGGTTATGGTATTGGCAAAGTGTTACACTTAAATTTAGTTTATTTTGATTGTGGACAGTTTGTTGCCAAAAGAAGCTCTCGGTAACTTATTTTTTAGTAGGATAGAGAGAGAGAGAGAGAGAACTTGGCTTTGTGGGAAAGTATTTTTCTTTAATAGGAAGCTTGGATTTTCATTGTAAGACTAAGTACTCCCAACCTACTTTGTTAGTGTATTAGTCAGTTTATGTTGCTATAACAGAAATACCTGAGACTGGATATTTATAAAGAACAGAGGGTTTTTTTGCTTATGATTCTGGGACAATTGCATCTGCCGTGGGCCTCATGGCAGAGAGTGGCAGGCAGCCAGCAGGTACAAGCAGATCACATGGTGAGAGGAAGCAAGAGAGAGAGAGAGAGAGAGAGAGGAGGTGCCAGGTCTTTTAAACAACCAGCTCTCGTGGGAACTAATAGAGTGAGAACTTACTCATTAATCCCCCCACCTAGGGAGAGCATTAATCAATTCATGAGGGATCCGCTCCCACGACTCAGTCAGTTTCCAACAGTGCCACATTCAGGATCATATTTGCACATGAGTTTTGGTGGGGACAACAAATCCAAACTCTATCAGTTAGAAAACCTCTATTTTGGGGGGATTCCAAGATGGCGGTGGGGAGGTAGGCAGAGCCAGACACGGCTGCTGCCACCGCCACCGCTGCCTCCACTCCAGTCGCCTCTGGTTCTTCAAGCTCTCACGGCCTGGGAGAAGCTGTTCTGGCGTCGGGTCCTGCCGGGAAACTGCCGCACCCGATCTCCGCCAACAGGCTGTAGCGCGGTCGCACCGACCCACCGCTGCCTTCCAGCCGCCGCCGCACCAGACCATGATTGCCGAGCACCCTTCGGCCGGAGCCAGCACGGCCGCAGCCTCCAGAGCCTGTGGGGGCTGCGGACCGGCTCATGGGGCAGCTACAGGTACTGCATGTGGAGCCGGACATATACAACCTGCCCACCCGCCCGCCCAGCGAACTGCAAGAGACTTGTGGAGAGGAGCGGCCGTCTATTCTCTTTCTCTTTGCGGCGAAAGTGCGGAGCTGCACTTGCTTGGCCCGCGGGGGAGCCTCGGGAGCCACAGGATTTTTCTGTGACATTCATTTTCTGCCCTGAAACCAGAGTCTTCCCTTTGCTCAACACTACAGTGGAGGTCAAGATGGCGGAAGAGGAGAGCAGCCTGCTGCTTTTCCGCCACAACTAGAAGCAGCCTGAGGCCCACGCCAGATGCAGCTGTAGCAGAATCGGAGCAAAGGAACACTTCGAAAGGGTGTCCTTACCCTGCTGAGAACCGGGAATCTTCCCCCAACCCACGCACACAACCCGCTGGTGCGCCGCAGCCCACGTTGCAGCCGCAGCCACAGACGTGGAAACATGGAGGCCTGAGCCTGCGTGTGTCACCCCAGGCTGCAGCGGTGACCGCCGCGGCCTCCAGAGCCTGTGGGGGCTGCGGACCGGCTCATGGGGCAGCTACAGGTACTGCATGTGGAGCCGGACATATACAACCTGCCCACCCGCCCGCCCAGCGAACTGCAAGAGACTTGTGGAGAGGAGCGGCCGTCTATTCTCTTTCTCTTTGCGGCGAAAGTGCGGAGCTGCACTTGCTTGGCCCGCGGGGGAGCCTCGGGAGCCACAGGATTTTTCTGTGACATTCATTTTCTGCCCTGAAACCCGAGTCTTCCCTTGCTCAACACTACAGTGGAGGTCAAGATGGCGGAAGAGGAGAGCGGCCTGCTGCTTTTCCGCCATGAGTAGAAGCAGCCTGAGGCCTGCACCAGATGCAACTGTAGCAGAATCGGAGCAAAGGAACACTTCAAAAGGGTGTGCTTACCCTGCCGAGAACCGGGAATCTTCCCCCAACCCACGCGCGTGACCCACCGGTGCTCTGCGGCCCGCGTTGCAGCCGCAGCCGTGGAAACATGGAGGCCTGAGCCGGCGTGTGTCACCCCAGGCTGCAGCAGTGACAGCGGCTTCTGATCCTCTGCCAGCACCCGCCCATCCCTGGAGCTGGAAGTGAATCAACCCACGGCCGAGACAGGGAGATGTCCAGCGGGAGAGACAGAAGCTCCGTGGAGTCCACACGCCCTGCAGGGCCACCACTGCGTGATCCAACAGGTAGGCATCACCGCCGCCACCCGGCTTCATTTCCAGCCCAGCCCAGTACACACAGAGTGGGGAGACATCCGGCAGTGGAGGCGGGAACCCCACAGAGACCACGCTGCTGCCGCGCAATCTAGCAGCCCGACCCAATGTGTACGGAGCACAGAGTCATCCAGCAAGGGAGATAGAAGCTCTGTAGAGTCCACACACCCTGTGGGGCGGCCGCCGCCGCGTGATGCAACAGCACGTAGGCTTCACTGCCGCCACCTGGCTCCATCCCAAGCCTGACCTAGCATGCACAGAGCAGGGAGACATCTTGCAGGAGAAGGGGAAGCTCTGCAGAGACCACATGCTCTGCGGTGCCTCAGCGCATCCCAGCAGCCTGGGCCAGAGCGCAGGGAACAGGGAGTCACTGAGGTAGCCATACCAAATTGGCAACCACAGCAACATGTTAGTCAATAGTGTCAAACCTGTGGACTGTGAAACCCCCTGCCACAATGAATAAACATCAAAGAAAAGATACCAGAAATA
>NW_007743761.1:12757-13516 GCF_000696425.1 Galeopterus variegatus | reverse complement strand
GAGAACTACAAACCACTGCTGAGAGAAATTAGAGAGGATAGAAGAAGATGGAAAGATATTCCATGTTCTTGGATTGGAAGAATCAACATAGTGAAAATGTCCATACTACCCAAAGTGATAGACAAATTTAATGCAGTCCCCATCAAAATTCCAAAGACATTTTTCTCAGAACTGGAAAGAACTATCCAGACATTTATATCGAGTAACAAAAGACCACGCATAGCCAAAGCAATGCTGAGCAAAAATAACAAAGCTGGAGGCATAATACTACCTGACTTTAAACTATACTACAAAGCTATAATAACCAAAACAGTATGGTACTGACATAAAAACAGACACACTGATCAGTGGAATAGAATAGAGAATCCAGAAATCAACCCACACACCTACAGCTATCAGATCTTTGACAAAGGCACCAAGGCTATACACTGGTGAAGAGATTGCCTCTTTAGCAAATGGTGTTGGGCGAACTGGATATCAATATGCAGGGGAATGAAACTAGACCCACACCTTTCACCATACACTAAAGTCCACTAAAATGGATTAAAGAATTAAATATACATCCTGAAACAATAAAACTTCCTAAAGAAAACATAGGAGAGACACTCCAGGAAATAGGACTGGACACAGACTTCATGAATACGACCCCAAAAGCACGGGCAACCAAAGGAAAAATAAACAAATGGGATTATATCAAACTAAAGAGCTTCTGCACAGCAAAAGAAACAATTAACAGAGTTAAAAGACAACCAACAGAGT
>NW_007743761.1:0-11280 GCF_000696425.1 Galeopterus variegatus | reverse complement strand
CCCAAAAAAAAAAAAAAACCCAAAAAAAAAAAAAAAAACAAGCAACCCAATTAAAAAATGGGCAAAAGAGCTAAGTAGGCATTTCTCTAAGGAAGATATACAAATGGCTAACAGACATATGAAAAAATGCTCAGCATCACTCAGCATTCTGGAAATGCTAATCAAAACTACACTGAGATACCATCTCACCCCAGTTAGGATTGCTAAAATCTAAAAGACTCTGAATGATAAATGCTGGTGAGGTTGCGGAGAAAAAGGAACTCTCATACATTGTTGGTGGGACTGCAAAATGGTGCAGCCTCTGTGGAAAATGGTATGGAGGTTCCTCAATTGCAGATAGATCTGCCATATGACCCAGCTATCCCACTGCTGGGAATATACCCAAAGGAATGGAAATCATCAAGTCGAAGGTATACCTGTTCCCCAATGTTCATTGCAGCACTCTTTACAATAGCCAAGAGTTGGAACCAGCCCAAATATCCATCATCGGATGAGTGTATACGGAAAATGTGGGTATATCTACACAATGGAATAGTACTCAGGTATTATAAAAACGAATGAAATACTGCCATTTGAAACAACAATGATGGACCTTGAGAGAATTATATTAAGTGAAACAAGTCAGGCACAGAAAGAGAGATACCACATGTTCTCTCTTATTGGTGGGAGCTAAAAATAAATGAATAAATTCACACACACACACACACACAACCGGGGGGGGAGGGGAAGAAGACATAACAAGTACAATTCCTTGAAGTTGATACGACAAGCAAACAGAAAGGAAATTGTTGGGAGGGAGGGGGGAGGGAGGTTTCAGTTATGGGCCACAATAATCACCTACATTGTATTTTGGCAAAATAAAATTAAGAAGGAAAAAAAAAGAAAAAAAAAAAAGAAAACCTCTATTTTGTAAAGGAAGAATTGCTATGGTTACTGAATAGCACTTTTTCAATATAAATTAAACTCAACAAATATTCAATAAGTATAGGTAAAAGTTAGTATTGCAGATATGTATTGAGTCAGACAGCCTTGGGTTAAAATCCAGATTCATGTTTGCTGATATTGTCACTCAATTCCAGTTAATCACCATGAGTTTCAGTGTCCTCATTCTGTGGGATAGGTCTTTATTATTTCATAGGGCTTTGATAAACTATATAAAATGCCTGGCAGATAGAAGATAGTAATTGGTTAGTTGCCATTCTATTCTTTTTTTTTTTTTTTTTCCTTTTTGTCTTTTTTCGTGACCGGTGTCGGGATCGCAACCCTTGGTGTCACGCCTGCACCGCGACCGGCAACGGGACCACAACCCTTGGTGTCGCACCCGCACCGCACTCAGCCAGTGAGCGGACCAGTCTCTATATGGGATCCGAACCCTCAGCGGGAGTGGCACCGCGCTCCCAAGCACCGCACTCAACCGAGTGCACCACCGGGCCGGCCCACCATTCTATTCTTAAACACATATTGGAAAGAAGAGAACACTTTTAAGATTTGGGGGCATATTAAGTATTAATCCACAAGAAAGGAAGGTGGGAGAATTCCTAGAAGGTTTAAAAACCTAAAAATTAAGTTTGAGTCAGCCTAGTTGAAATACTGAGCCTTTTAAAAAGAATCCATAGAATTTATAGAATTGCTTAGAATTTGGAGTACAGTTAAGAAGGGTTATAAACATGTACTTTTTTTTAAACAACAAAAAAAAATTAAAGAATTTAAATTTTCATTTCAGTAGAGGCAGCTCACCCATTTGGGGATAATGCATGGGTAGATTTTTGTTTTATTTATTTTTTCCCGTATGTCAAAGGAAAACTTCTTACAACAGTATTTCAGATAGCATTTTATTTTGTCAACATGTCTAAGTATATTTTTATTCAAATATAGCATTTGAATAAAATACATCAGAATCAAGTATTTAATCTGATTTGTATTTAAAAATTTTTACACACTGGGACAAAAAATATGGCAGCCTATCACTGAGTATCTTTCTTTTTTTAATTAATTTGTTTATTAAGGCATAATTATACAGATTTGTGAGGTACGGAGTTGAATATCAATACCTGTGTACAGTGTGTGATGATAAATCAGGATAATTGGCATGTTCATCATTACAAACATAATCATTCCTTGTGTTCATTAACCAGTTTCCTGCTAATCCCCCTCTCCCTCCCCCTTCCCATCCTCTGAGTAACCACAGTTGAATATCTTTCTTATACTAAGTTATTTTATGAATCCAACTAATTAAATTAGTGGAGTGGTTTATTAAATTGCTGTGGTTACACTGAACTCCGTTATGAGTATTTTTCTCCAGTTTATTTACTGTTTTATATTGCCAGCATATATTTGGAATCGATTGACTAAGTGCTGCTATACTCGATAACTTATCAGCCCTTTGCAAAATAAAGTATATTTGATACGTAAACTTGACATATACAAGTATACATGTATTTAATTATTGCTTAGACTTACACATAGTTACTGTACTTAAAAAGAAATTTTATATCAATAATGAATTAAAAATTGGGCCATGTGTTTAAAAAGCAGTGAATGTTAATACATGAGCAAGCTCTGTGACAAAGAATAAACAGCATCAGCAGATGACAGGGCAAGAATAGTTCTTGTTAAACCTGCCTGCAGCTACTACTACTTTTCCCTATCAAGTTAAAAATAAGACAAGTGGTTGTATAAAATAAAGAACAAAGGAAATTGTGATGCTTTAATACATTTTTAATCTGACTAAAGTGATAACAAATTTATAGCATATAGACCACTATGTTAAAGCTTTAGCTTGGTTGTCTCATTTTTTATCTTAGGTATACTTTACATTCTCAATCTATTGATTTCTGTTTTACTGTGCCTATTTTGAGGGATTTTTTTATGATGAGTAATTTTTCTGTTTAATATAATAAAATTGAAGGAATTATTTATGTAAACTCAGATTTGTTGTAGCTCTTTTTAAATTTCATGAGGGAGTATACTCTTACTGCTTATTTCTTAAAAAATGAAGATATGTATAATGAAATAGATTTGTTTCCATGTAATTTTTAAAATCGCGGTAAAACAAACTCAAGATTTGTTCAATTTTTATCTCTTATTGATGTCTCTAATACGTTTGTTGATTTTTATCTCTTATAAAAAATAAGTGTAATTTTTATTATAGTAGAACACACAGGCCTAGGGATTATTTTACTTATTCTAGAGAAATGAGCAGCTGTAATTCATTTAGACAGTGCTTTAAATCAGAGCTTCTAAGCTGGGATTCTGTGAATGAACTTCACAGTTGATAACATTCCTTCATTATATGCAGAATAGAGTATATATGTATGAGGAAGGGGAAGAACACCTTCACTTTCTTTAGACTTATAGAGAGGAGCGAAAGCCATTTCCACAAGAATAAGGGTAAGAACCATTGGTTTATACAGGAAAAATCCTCAAATATTTTAGTGGTCCAGATTATAAGATATAAAAACAAATGACAGATATAGTAGTTTTAAGATGTAGATGACACCAGAGAAGATATATCAATTTCATTTTCCATTTGCTTATGTTCTTTTTAATTTTATGCAGAGGGAGGGAGCGAGGAAACACCCGATCGAAGACAGTCAAGTGTAGACTCTCGCCAAAGCCGCTCTGGGCAAGGTAAATTTTCATCAAATTGATTATTAAATTTAAAGAAAAGTCAGTATTTGTAGTATTTAATTTGGGGACTGGGGTTTTGTTGCATCTCATTTAGATATTCTAGTTTTCCATTTAGGGTTTAAATGATATAATCTAAAAATTCTATATGATATCATTTATTTAAGATATATAAGAAAATTAAAAATGGTTTTGTGTCATATGTAAAATAATATTATAAGTTAAAGTAATTTTGAAGCATTATGGTATATATCTGGATAATCACTTTTGAAATGTAACCATAAGTAAATTTTCAACAGTGACATTTGTTAGAGTATCATCACACACTGGCTTTTTGGATTTCATTAATATGCTATTTGTTGTCTTAGCTCTCTCAGAAGAAATAGTTTTTGTTTATAATTGCTGTATTATTTTATTTTCCCTTTCTATTTAAAATTTATTACCATAAACTTTTGATTAATTTTTTGAAGAAACAACTTCAAAACTGGGTAAAAACATCTTAGTCAGTGAAATCTTCAGATAGGCCTTCCTTAACTAACTTACTGAAAATTGCATAACCAGCACCCCCACATTCCTTTTTCTTCATAGTACTTATCACCTTCGTATTTATTCTGCTTATTTTCTCTGTTCAAAACTAAAATGAATGTTCCATGATAGCAAAGCTTTTGTCCGTTTTGTTCACTGCTGTATTCTCAGTGCTAAGAATAAATATCTGGTAAATAGTAGGTGCAAAATAAGCATTGTCAAATGAATGAATTCATCTCTAAGAGAATGAGAATTGAGAACAAACTGATGGATATATAAGAAAATTTCAGGCAGTTATTTACCGATTTTGGTTTTAAGAGAATCATTAACAACAACTGAAATAAAACTTAGATTTACAAATGTGTGCAGTGTTTTAATCCTGTAAAAACTCCAGATTTAGTTACTCCCATATCCTGTTTCTGGTTTTCTCCATCTTTGCTCTTCCCAAGTTTTAGAGCTGTACTACTTTTATAAAATTGTTTGTTGTAGAATAAAAAAAGGAATACTATATTTAGGTTAATTTGGAAATTTTAACTTATACTAGTACTTAATCATTCTTAAATAATATGCACATATTATAAATATGTCAGGAATTATCTACGTTTAACACTTCTTTTCCCTATAAACATATTTTGATGTAAAAAAGAAATTAAGAAAATGAGATCATGTATGTAAAACACTAAAAATAAAATTAGTACAAATAAATACAAAAATTGTAATTATTATTAAATGTCTTAAATTTTATTAAATATCACTGATATAGATTGTGAAATTATTAATTTATCTTGTTCTCCCTGAGTTTTATCAGTTAAAATATTTTTCAAATTAGTCAGCATATTTGTATTTTAATAACAAAAACTGAACTTTGAACAACAAAAGCAGTGATTTCCATGATCCAGAGCACAACTACCTGATCTCAATTCAAAGTCACCGAGAATAGTATCATAATCAGAGCTGATAGTAAAAACATGTTCCTTATCTTCTTAGAGATTTTGTTTGTAATATCTCTTTATTCAAAAGAAGGAAAAAATAAAAAGCCATCTATAATAAATTGAAATGAATGAGAAACAATACTATCAGGAGTAAAAGATAGGACAAACCTACACTTCTACTTTTGCTCCTTCTAGAAACCTACTGAAAGGTCAGTAAAGGGGGAGTGGAGAGGAGACAGCATCAACACAGTTTTAGAAATTGGAGAGTATATGAACAGTTGAAAACTGAGCTCTAAACTCAGTAGCAGAGGAAATCAACAGAACAATCTGACTTACCCTCCAGAGAACTCGAAAGCTCAAGCCTGTGGAAATAGAGGTGAAAGGAAGATTACTTGAAAGTCAGTCGAAGAAGCATTGGATTCCCAGGACCTATTCCTCAAAACTAGCTAACTAGTCAGCTGGATAAGTGCCCAACTGCCCACCCCTAACCTTGCTCAAAGCCTGGAATTTATTCTTTGGAAAGGGGAAAAACAGAGACTCTATTGACTGAGAGACACGAGGCACAGTTAATGGCAGGAGTCCTATGTTAAAAATAGGAGAATTGGACCCCATCTATCTTTCTCTTATCTTTATCCTAATGGGTTCCCGGAATATTGGCAATTGGGCCTTTATATTCCAGGCAGGAGGTTGGAAAGTCTTTTCTGGGGAATATGACCAAAAAGAAAGATACACAAATGTAGTCATCTACATTTAAGAGATTCTTTAAATAGCCCAGCTAGGTCATTCCATGTATAAAAGTTTCCAATCAGCTTTTAGTCTTCTACTCTTAAATATGAGCAGCTAACCAAAGATTTCTAGATATTTGAAGAAACCCTGTAATGTATGAAAGAAATTAAAATAAACAGAATAAAGCAACTTGGAGAGAACATAAATTTTCAGAGGAAAATAATAGAACTATTATCCTCACAGAAGAGAAAAGGTACTATTACAGAATGACACTGCATTTTAAAAAAGTTTTTAGACATTGAAATTCTGATAGCAGAAATCAAAAGCCCCATAGAAGTATTAGAGAATAATGTAGAAGGAATCTCTCAAAAAGAAGTGAGGAGTGTTAAGAAATTTATAGAACCAGTCCAGGAATTTCAATATTCAAATAATAGCACTTCTCTGGAAACCATCATATTAAGTGAAGTGAGGCACAAAAAAAAAAAAAAAAAAAAAAAAAAAGTTTTTGAGATTGATAGAAATCTAATGCAATTAATTATCTTTAGAAAAGTTTTAGACAACTGACAAAAGGCTCAGGGTTGATTTAGTGATAAATATGTAAAATAATGAACAAATGAAAGTTCTGAACTCCAGGGAAAACGATGTGTAGGAAAGGAGATGTTAGAATAAGTCCTGTGTCCTTCAGCAGAGCCTAGAGTAGCTGACGTCCAAGGCACTAACCTCTAGTAGAAAACCTTATCAGTTTACTTCAGTATGTGGTACAAATGTTTTGATTTGGACCATTATGGTAGGGAAGCAGTGCTCTAAAGTAGAGCAGGAAACTCTGGTGTGTGGCCTGTTTTTTTTTGTGGTTGATGGATTTGATTTACTAAGAATTTAAATTATTTTTGCATCTGTGATCATGTAGAATACTGACCTTTAGTTTTCTTGTCTCATAGTGTCTTTGGTTTTAGTATCAGGGTAGTGCTGACCTCATAGAATAAGTTGAAAGTTGAGAGGCATTTCCTTCACTTCAATTTCCTAGAAGATTTTGTGTAGAAGTGATATTATTTCATCCTTAACTGGTACGATTTCCCAGGAAGCCATCTGGGCCTGAACATTTTTCTTTGCTGGAAGGTTTTTAAGTACAAATTCAATTTCTTTAATAAATATAGGACTATTCAAATTATCTGTTTCTACTTGAGTAACATTTTAGTATCTGTAGAATCTGCAATGATGTCACCGTTCTCATGTCTGATATTGGTAATTTAGGTATTCTTTCTCTTTGTCCTAATCATTCTGGACAGAGAATTATCAGTTTTACAGATTTCAAAGAATAAGTTTCAGTTTTTGTTCATTTTCTGTGTTGCTTTTCTGTTTCCTATTTTATTGATTTTTACTTTGTTCTGTATTATTTCCTTTCTTCTGCCTGGTTTGTATATAGTTTTTTTTTTTTTTTTCTAGTTTCTTAAGGTAGAAGTTTAGGTCACTAATGTGTGAATTTTCTTTTCTAAAATAGTTTAGTGCTATAAATTTCCCTCTATGTACTGCTTTAGCTATGTTTAATAGATTTTGATAAGTAGTATTTTCATTTTCATTTAGTCCAAAGTATGCTTTTGATTTCTTCTTTAACCCATGTGTTATGTTAGAAGTGTGTTGTAGTTTCCAAAGATTAGGAAATAGTGCAGGTAGCTTTCTCGTATTGATTCCTAATTTAATTTCATTGTGATCAGAGAATAAACTTTGTAAGAGTTGAATCATTTTAAATTTATTGAGACCTGTTTTATGGCCCAGGAAATGGTCTATCTTAATAAAGTTCTGTGTGCACTTAAAAAGAATGTGTATTACGCTGTTTGGGAATGGATGGTTCTGTAAGTGTCAGTCTGGTCAAGTTGATTGATCGTGGTGTTCAAGTTTTCTGTATCCTTGCCTATCTTAATAAAGTTCTGTGTGCACTTAAAAAGAATGTGTATTACGCTGTTTGGGAATGGAAGGTTCTGTAAGTGTCAGTCTGGTCAAGTTGATTGATCGTGGTGTTCAAGTTTTCTGTATCCTTGTTGATTTTTTTGTCTGCTTCCTCTGTCAATTATTAGTAACAGAATATTGAATCTCAGACTATAAGTGTGGATTTGTCTGTTTCTCCTTGCAGTTCTCACATTCCTCATACCACTGGTCTTCTGGTCAGAAAGAATTACCCTTCCTCAGAGATTTATGTACCTTCTCAGTTATAGCTGCCAGTTGTGAGATGGGCTTGCCTGGGGACTAGGCTGGAAGAAAAAGATAAAATGAGAAAAAGCCAGGGAATTTCCCCCATTCTCTCAGTCTTTCCATTCCCATTCTCTAACCAGAAAAAGAAGACTTCTTTCCTAACTTTTTGTTTGTTCCTGATGTGTAGTTCCAGGATTTGGATTCAAGCTAAGAGTTTTGGGGACATAAAAACCAAAAGGAAACTCATTGCTGAATTGGTTGTATTTCAAATTCTGGTTTTATTCCATAGTTTGCCTACTACTGTTTTCTTTTTAGAGTTGTCAGATTGCTGGTTCATTATTCTTTTCAGGTTTTCAGTTACATTCAGGGATTTTAGTTACATTCAGTTAAGGTGGAGTTGCATACTCCATCTTAACTCAGAACCAGAGCCCTTCCATTTTATTATGACATTTTGTGTTTGCCTGTCTGGACGGATGATACTCAAAATATTTAATGATTATTATGCCACAAATATCAACCAATGAGAACATATGGTAGTGCATAAAACAAACACTAACTGTAAACAACTATATCTCCATATAGGTGCATACTGCCTGATAATCTTCCCTGCTTGTTTGTGGATACAGTTTCTGTTTAATGTTTCTTCTCCAATAATGGCAGACTGGTAAGGTATCCAGTTGGGTGTGCCACTAGTTGGGTGTGCCAATGTCTTATCCTCTAAGCGTGGGGGTCTTTCTCTTGTATGTTAACCAGCTACCTTGGCCTCTGATCTTTCACACAGGTACAATGGATTCTGACTCAAACGTACCCATACTCACTGCTCCAGTTTATGGGCAAAGATCTCTGAAGTCCTCTGCTTATCACATATGGGAGATGGAAGATGGGCCTGCCTACTTGCACCCCACTCATTCAGATTGCTGCTCCTGGGCTCTTCATCTCCTTGGATCTTTTGCTTCTGTGCTTAAGCTGGACCTGATAACACTGTAGGACCACAGTTATCCTCCTACACATGCTCTGCTCCATCCAGTTGCATCCAGTTTCTGTCTTTTATGGATTTCTTATTATTTCTTTTCAATTATTGGCATTTTGTTTTGTTTTACAGTGCTTTAAGGATTTCTTCTTTTTAAAATACATTTTTTGTCATTTCCACACTACCTATCTTGCTTCCACTTTAGTCTAAACTACTGTCATTTCTTTTCTTTACTGTTATAATACAATTCCTCTTATCATTTTGTTTCACCTAGGCTGACCTTTTTACTCAAACATATTAAAGTGTTTTCTTTGTAAGCTTCTTTCTTGCGTAAAGGGCTATAGATTTCTACAGTTCCAAGAGGCCTTCTGTGACCATCCTACCTAAATACCCAGCGCTAACCTTCGTAGTACTGAAGTTAAATTATTTGTTTATTTGTTCGCTTGTTTAGTGTTGTATCAACTACTACAAAGTAGGTTTCATGTGAGCAGGAATCTGTCTTGTTCGCCACTGTAGTCCTAGGACACTGGTATATAAAGACTTGTCAGTATGTATTTGTTGAATGAAAGAATGAATGAATATCTAGCACTTAGTATGCTTGGGAAAGTATGTGAATGTGCCCAGGCCACATACTGATTTAGTATTCACTTCTATTACTTTTGTAACTGAAAACGTAAACTAGTGCCAGAAATTTCTGGACTGTAGGTAGCTTGTCAGAACTTTCAACCATCTATTAGTTTGTGAAATGAGGCTCTTGAAATATGACTGTAAACTGATTATGCCAGTTTAACCCCAATATGGTCACCTCTGGTTAGGTGGTTACTTTCTAGTTTCCAATAGCATATTGTAGATAGTTGGATTATATTATTTACTATATTTAGTCTTACTTGTCTGTTGGATCTCTGTTTTTCCTAGTAATCTAGGAGTTCATTAACAGTAGGGTCTTTCCTTCTAGTACAGTGCTAGTGCCTTGCACTTAGGCCATCAAATTTGGTTAAGGAAGCTCTACAGTTCTAGGAATTTTGATTGTAAATTACAGGAATCTTTGGTTACTTCATCAGAATTAGTTGTTTTTGTTTTTTTGTACTGGCTTCATTTTCTTCATTAAATGATTTTTTCATTAGAGGTTATACGTAAGGGTGCTTCAAAAAGTTTTTGGAAAGATAGTAAATTACAGGAATCTTTGGTTACTTCATCAGAATTAGTTGTTTTTGTTTTTTTGTACTGGCTTCATTTTCTTCATTAAATGATTTTTTCATTAGAGGTTATACGTAAGGGTGCTTCAAAAAGTTTTTGGAAAGATAGGATTAAAAGATAATACAAATCTTTCCATGAGCTTTTTGAAGTTCATATATATATATATATAAACTGAACTTATTTGGTTCTAGATATTAAATAGGTACATTAGCTAATGTGATTGAGTTCATCATTTCTTTATCTCACTTTAAGAGTATAATCTAGGATAGCAGAATCACTGATGGACAGGACTGTTTCATTTTAGTAGTTTACCATTCTGATTAAAAAAGTTATTTAGGTTTCAATATACATTGCTTTAGAAAGAAAGAAAATAAACTTAACATTTAATAATACAAATGTGCCAGGCTAGGTGCTTTCACATAATCCTTATTTAATTCTCAGAATAATGCTGTGAAGCTGGCATTATTTTCCATAGGAAAATACTATTGGCTTTAATGTATTCTATACCAAAAGTTTCTAATCGGCATTGTTGGTAATCTGTATTTAGAACTTTTTCATTCTGATATTGAAAGAACAAATTTGTTTGTTGGTGGTTGGATAATGCTTGGAAGAACTGAACTTAAATGATAAATCCCTCCGAAATATCTTTGTTTCTAGTCCTATATTTCTTATGAGATTTAACTTCTTGTTGATTATTTGATTATAACACTCTATTTTTGTAAAATTAAATTTGAAATTGACCCTCTAGCCAATAATTTCTTATTATCTTGAGATGTTTGTGTCAGAATGTGTTTATATATAATTTTTTTTTATTTTGTCAATATACAATGTAGTTACTTATTGTGTCCCATCACTGAAACCTCCCTCCCTCCTCCCTCTCCCCCCTCCTACCCAGGTGTGTCCCCTCCATTTTCTTGTTGTAAGAACTTCAAAAAAAAAAGTTGTGGTTGTTATATCTTCCTCCCCCCGCCCCGTTTTTTTTGTTGTTGTTGTTGATGTTGTTGTTGTTGTTTGTTTTTTTTGTGTGTGTGAGAGTGTGTGTGTGTGTGTATGTATGTGTGTGTGTGAATTGATTCATTCACCTTTAGATCCCTCCAATAAGTGAAAACATGTGGT
>NW_007743760.1:17328-18190 GCF_000696425.1 Galeopterus variegatus | reverse complement strand
TGGGATCCGAACCCTTGGCGGGAGCGCCACCGCGCTCCCAAGTGGCGCACTCTCCAGTGCACCACCGGGCCGGCCCTGGACATGCATTTTAAGGTTCACCTTGTCTTCAGTGAGATTGTTATCCTACAAAAATGTTAAAGCAGTGTTTTCAGATAACATGAAATTTCCATTT
This sequence comes from Galeopterus variegatus, assembly GCF_000696425.1. NCBI lineage: Eukaryota > Metazoa > Chordata > Mammalia > Dermoptera > Cynocephalidae > Galeopterus > Galeopterus variegatus. Next base: position 18,018 of record NW_007743760.1, on the reverse strand, counting down.
TACAAAAAAAAAGCAGGCAAACTATGTAACTGTGTTTCTCATTTTTTTAGTGACATATAAAAACTATAAGAACTCAACATTGAACCTTCTTAAAAGCCACTCATTTTAGACATTCTTTTAGATCTCTTTATTATATTAAAATATATACACATATTTATTTTTATTTATTTACAAAATAACTTGTAATTATTAGAAATAGAAACAACTCCTTGAATTCAACAAGGAAAATCAAAATGCATTCCTCGCTTCGGTATAGGATCTGCTTCCACTGTCTCTACACACATAACATTTGTCAAATTCATCTTCAAAAAGATACACCTGTATTTTTCAATCATGCAACTTTTTAAATTATGTCAATTTGTGATTTATTAATCAACAAACATAAAATCACTGAAATGAAAGTTCTTAGGGTAAATTCACATGAATTTGTGAAAAAGAAAATAAGCTCCTATATTAAATCGAAATACTTTTTCTTGGTACACCAATGTCAAAAACTATCTCCCTTAAAATGAGTTTACCTCGTTTAAACTATTCAGTCTCATTTCATTTTCAGCAGCATCTGTAAAAACAACAAATGAACCTGACATTAAAATAATTTAAAATAACTTATTACCTCCTAGTACTTGTGGAGGACTTTTGCATCAATGTTCATAAGGGACATTAGTACATAGTTTTCTTTTCTTTTTAGTG
>NW_007743760.1:15094-16406 GCF_000696425.1 Galeopterus variegatus | reverse complement strand
GCAGAATGGAAAAAAATTGGTTGAAGAAGAAATCATGGAGACCAGAGAATAAAAATGGCTAATGCTTTTATCACACTATTGGCCAGACACTGTTCTAAAGAGAATGCGCAGCTAGTAACTAACTCTTATACTCCTCATTACTACCACGACAACTATAAGGAAGTTACTGTTATTATCTCAACCCTGTCAGTGACAAAACCAAGGCAAAGAGACGTTAACTAACTGGTCCCAGGTCAGCTAGTCAGTGATAGAGCTGTATTCCAACCCGGTCAGTCCTCAACCACTGTATTATCCTGCTCCACTAAGAGATCTGCTACAGTTAACAGGCAAAAAGCAATTATGATTGGCTGAAGTAATTCCATGGCAACAAAAAGGGAAAAAAGGAGAAAGTCTAGGGCACTAGGTTTGTTTTTTAAGAAAATGAACTCATATGGATCGCCCATCATGATAGATAATTTTTTTTTTTAAAGAGCGGAGCTGCTTCGATTGAAGCCAACTGAGAAAGAAATCCAGAATCCCACTGCACTTTGCCTGCATGGCAGCTCCCAGGACTGATGAACCTNTGTTGTCAGCACCACGCTCAGCCAGTGAGCGAACCGGCCATCCCTATATGGGATCCGAACCCGGGGCCTTGGTGTTATCAGCACCGCACTCTACCGAGTGAGCCACGGGCCGGCCCCGAGTTATAAAACTTTTTAAAAACCCTCTTTGGCACTTAGAAATGTCCTGGGCTATAGAAAATTTATACATAGATTCTATCTACTGATACCATTCTCAACTTTGTTGGTCAACATATATACTTTTTGGTATAGATATAGATGACTACCTAAAAAAAAAGAATATATTTTTCTTTGTTCTTCGAGAAACTATAGATGGTATCTTTGCCATATTAATTGTGTTAATCCATTGAAGGTTAGGGGATTCTACATCTGCTGAAATTGTACTAATTGCAGTATATGTTAAGAATATGTGGAATTCCAGTTCCAACTTGTTAGTTTTTTTCCCAACAGAAAATTTAATTTTGTTTAATGAGTTATAATATTTCAGCCAAAGGTTATGGGCTCAATCTCATTGATAGTAGTAATGTTATTTCATCTACATTAGTTGGACTTCCCATGTTGCATAAGAGTTTTCTCTACATCAGAGTACAAAACTAAGATTATTAAAGAACAAATTCATTTTTCTTGTGTCTGATATTCATTCATCTTGACCCTTCCTACTATTACAGCCAATATCTTAAAGCTTCAGGGAGTCCAAATTAATATATAATATATATAATAATATATAAGTATGTTTATTTCATGCAATAGGT
>NW_007743760.1:12068-14890 GCF_000696425.1 Galeopterus variegatus | reverse complement strand
GTCCAAATTAATATATAATATATATAATAATATATAAGTATGTTTATTTCATGCAATAGGTATTTTCCTAGAAAGTTGAACAGAAATTGATTGTGAACTTCTTGAGTGACAGATCCTGGTGTACTAAATTACTAATTTTACCAATATTTGTTGAACAAATAAAGAAAGCTCATATTTTTAATTGACATAAAAATTATATATATTTATGGTGTACATGTGATATTTTGATTCATGTATAAAATGTGTAATGATCAAATCAGGATAATTGGCATATCCATCACATCCAACACTTATTATTTCTTTGTGTTGGGAACATTCCAAATCCCCTCTTCTAGGTATTTTGAAATATAAAATAAATTACTGTTAGCTATATCACCCTCCTGTGCTATAGAACACTAGAAATTATTCCTATCTAATTATAATTTTTACCTGTTAACCAACCCCTTCATCTCCTTCCCTCCCACCTACATTTCCCAGCCTTTGGTAACCATTATTCCTCTCTCTGCTTCTATGAGATCAGCTTTTTTAGCTCTCACATATAAGTGAGAACATGAAGTATTTGTCTTTCAGTGCCTGGCTTAGAAGAAAACTCATATTTCAAATGCAGTAGGGGAGCTCATTATTTAAGGCAACTGAAGTGACTTCTTTTATAAACATTTGCTTTCTCTTTCCTTGTAAAGGAAATTATAAACATTATAATTTCTCTTTCCTTGTAAAGGTGAATTTCTATTTGTTGGTTTATAGACACTATTTTAAGCAAGTCTATTAAAAAATAAAGATTTATAACTATGCTAAAAACTTTTCAAGTGGTTGTTGAAATCCAGAAACTTCCTGTATGAATGTATGCTAGGATTGTGAAAAGTAAAAAAAAATAAATAAATAAGGAAAAGATCTAAAGTTTTCCTCTCTAAAATGAAGAAATCGGTCTATTTCTTCTATTCCACAATAGACGTAGACGCTCTCTGGATCCATAAATCATCACTACATTGTGTTTACTTTCTCTAGCTATATTTGGTTACAAGTAGAAAGACATTTGAAAAAACTGGAGGATGGATGGGAGGATGGGTAGAAGGCTTGATGGCCAGATGGGTGAATAAAAGGAAAAAAGCATAGTTGGAAGAAAAGATGGGTGGATAGATGCATGAATGTAATGATGTGTGAATGGGTACAGGTAGCGATTTTTTTTTATAACTCTCCTACTTCCAGAAAAAAAATTCAAAAAAGCTTAAAAAAAAAAAAAAAGAGGCAAGAGTACAATAAGCTTTGAAAAGTTTTAAAACAAGACCAATAGAACAGGAGTTGGGGAGCAGAAGCATAATTGCATCAAAAATCCTAGAATTAAGGTACAGCAATTAATTATAAAACTCATCTCTTGCAGCCCAGGCAAAAAATGAGGCAATGAATTACACGGTTCATATTATCTACAAAAAGGAACCTGAACACTTAAAAAATTTCGAGAAACTCGAGAAGACTTTCTTCTCAACATTGTAAGCTAAGAGGAATGAATGTATCACTTACATATTTACGAGTATATTATTGGTTATTAAATTAAAAAATGAACAATAGTCTTTACAAATAGTGTTAGAGAAGATGCAAAAGAATTCGTTTCTTCTTCTTTTTTTTTTTGCTTTTTCTTTTTGGAACATGACCTGAACGTTTGACCTTAGTGTTATAACAGCAAAATAATTCTTCTTAAGACGATTGCTCTTGTATAACATTAACATGATTTTCAGAGAGTTAAAATACTAGACTTTTATTTTGCACATATCTGATATGATATTACACAGAAATAGGATTTAAAGGATTTCAATTCTAGACAGAAATTTAATGGATAAATGAATGACTGATCTCAGCATGGCTTTTGACAGGAGTGAATCACAAATTATTTGAAATTGATGTCAACAGTGAGTTACTTTTTGAAGGATGCTCATTCAGAGTTATCAGGCAAAATAACTTCCATTTGTTTTAGACACTAAGTGTTGATGGGGTAAATTGATTTTTTGTTTTGGTGAAAATGAGAGTGATTTGTATTTTTGTTTCAGGAAACCTCAGATCTGGATTCCACGATATGGTAACCTGCTAGTGACCTCCACAATACTTGAAGTTCTCGGATAAAAGCAGACAAGCACTTATTGATTACTTACTAAGTACCAGTAATGTGGTTAGTGCTTTACACAGGTGAAGGCAGTCATGCGTGGTAATGATATGTCAAGGCTTGTCATCAAACTTCCTGGTGGAGGGTACTTCCCTAATTGCATTTTATCATTGTATTTTATATGCGTTGTGTTTTCTCTGGAGTTTTGCAATACTGTAGTCTTGAGCAAATAATAAATTCTTCCATCAGTAAACGTCATTGTAACACAGTGATTTTCAAACTTTACTGTGTATCAGAATCACAGGAGGTCCCATTAAAACGCAGATGGTTGGGCCCCACCCACAGAGTTCCTGGTTCAATTGGTCTGAAGTGGAGCAGAAAAGTGGGAATTTTAACAAGTTCTCAAATAATGTGAATGCTACTGGTCCAGAAATTACACCTGAGAATCACTTGTAGCAGATATAATTGGATGGCTCCCTAATATTCATTACCAACACCTTGCTAAAAGAGCCATGAATTTGTTTAGGTATCCAAACTGCAGGAAGGTGATGTGGTTTTCAACTCAGAGCTAAATACTGATTGTTACCCAATCATATGCCTTGTCAGCGATTGGTTCAGAGAGACTCTGACACCCCATTCTAGCCAATGAGGATTAGGGGAAGTGTACTGAGGGAGGGTCTCTGAAAAAGATTTTCTTGCTTAAAGGGAAGACATTTTGATGCCTCAA
>NW_007743760.1:9343-11278 GCF_000696425.1 Galeopterus variegatus | reverse complement strand
AAAGATGACAAAGCTGAGACTTTGGTCACTGCCTGCCTTTGTAGGTATTAGTGGAGCCAACTTTTATACACAGTTTTGCTGACTCTAAAGCCTGTGTTTTTTCCACCGCTCTTCATACGGATGGATATGTTGTGGTTTGGGTTTGTTTTCATTGCTGTGCCTAACTGAGTGCTTTCCCTCCCCCTACCCCCCAAAACAAATAGGAATAAAAAACATCTCAAAACTCAAACGTTGCTCAGAGGGCAGTTACATCACAACATAGATATTTGTTATCACTTTATTTCATGTCTTTTATGTGCTTTTTTCTCTTTTTTCTTCTATATATTTTAAATTCAAGTGTTAGGAGGAAAAAATGCACGAAGTTATAGCATTAGTTTTGGTAAATAATAGACTACACAAAATATGTTCCTATTAACAATAAAGGGTTCCCTTTCACCTGAGTGTATTAAACTGAAATGAAGTTTTCATGGTTTGTGATATTAACACGATAGCAAGGACCTTGTGTAGGATGATAGGATGACTATCTTTAAAATACTAGCAACATCTTTAGAAAACAAACATCCAAATTAAACATGAAGACATAAAATATCGAAATTTTGGAAATGAGATTAAGCATCAGATTCTAAGTGGGCATTGCTCTTTCTACAACAGAAAATATGTACTTATACATACTTTCTTTTTTTAAAAAAATCAATTGACTCTCTAAGTATACCTAATTGACTCCATTGTATTTTTGTCCCAAGTCTGTGTTGCTTAAGAGCAAAAGCTAAGTATTTCTTCTATTTTAACCCAGATTACATTGTTCTTTGTGATAACTGAAATGCTAATTGCTAGCTATGCTACTGATAAAATAAAGCATTTGGATTAGCCGAGATATTTCCATCCTTTCTTGTAGCTTCCATCTACTGCCTACACAAATAGAACTCCCAACACTTGACTCCCTAGGCTCACACACATAGGGCCTTCAATGTATCTGAGACTACATAAAGCGTAGGCACCTTTCAACTCGACACGTAAAAAATGAAGTCATCACCCTCTTTCACCAAAGTTGTCACCACTCATATTTTCCATCTTAGTAAATATAATCACCATTCATCCAATCGGCTCAATAAAAGGACTGGGAGTCATCCTTGACTTCTCCCTTCCACCTCTATACCCTCTCCCTCATCAAGTTTGGTTGCCTTTTGTATCCCACATAATTCTCAAATTGGAATTCTTTCTCAATCCCCATTACAATTGCTCTAGTTTAGGTCTGTCTCACCGTATTTCACCCTGACTGAGATGATGGTCTCTCTAACTCATTTGCCATATAGTCCTCAAGTTTATCCTTCCCGTTACTATCACAGTAACTGTTCAAACCATCAGAGCTTACCATTTCCCTGGTAAAAGCCCTTGGTAGACCCTTATTGCTGAAAAGATGAAAACCAAGGTTTGAAACATAGCATTCAAGGCCTCTGTTGCACTTATTCCTCTTTCTTTAGCTCCATCTCCAGTAACTCCACATTTCTCATTTTATGGACCAACCATTCGAAACCGCTTGTAGCTTTCCCCACATGTCATCTTATTTACACATTTCTGTATTTGCTCATTATTTCTTCTATAAGCTGTGCCTTTCTCCATATTCTTCTTTACAGTACATCTTCCTCTCTTAAGAGTCAGAACAAGTTCAGGAAGCCTTTTATGACTCTCCCCTTTTATTTACCTGCATCTCAGACTGGGTTAGTATTCTCTGTACTCTTACCACATTGTATGAAAGAGGAAATTTTATTATTGTAGTTATTAGTATTTGTCCCCCTATTTCATATTCCACAAAGGTAAGGAACTTAGAAGATACATGTGCAATGTGTGTGTGTGTGTGTGTGTGTGTGTGTGTGTGTGTGTGTGTGTGTGTGTGTGTCCCGAGTGTCTAGTATCATCAGTTTCTCTCTCTTTTTT
>NW_007743760.1:0-8383 GCF_000696425.1 Galeopterus variegatus | reverse complement strand
GTGTGTGTGTGTGTGTGTGTGTGTGTGTGTGTGTGTGTGTGTGTGTGTTTGTGTGTCCCAAGTGTTTAGTATCATCAGTTTCTCTCCTTTTTTTTTTTTTTTTTTGTGGTGGTGGCAGGGGGAGGCAGCTGGTTGGTACAGGGATTGAACTCTGGACCTTGATGTTATCAGCACTATGCTCTAACCAACTAAGCTAGCCAAGCTAACTGGCAAGCCCTCTCTCACCAAATTTATCTTTTTCTCCTCATGTATCTCCCAATCCCCATATTCAATCAATTAATCACTAAGCCCTGCTGATTTGGCTTTCCAAGTATGTCTCTGGCTGATAGTAGTTGCTCAGTAATTATGCATTGAGAGAATGTGCCTTTCTACCTCAAGTTCTAATAAGTCAATAATCTTACTTCTACTTATTCTTTGAAAATGTATGTCATAAGTAGCCCGATTTTTACAACTGGAACTCAATGATTTTTTGAAAAAATAATGATTCTACTAAATTTACCATTATTTAAAGTCTAAGGAATTATCATTGAATCAGTTGCAGTACATTTGGTTTAAGTCTCTCCCTCTGGAAAAGTTTACTCTTCAATCCTGTCCTGTTCCTATTCACTAAAGCTCTGCTGCTGCAGTTCTTGGCTTTACCTCTATACTGCACACATAGTACATTTAGTATATTACTGGTGGACAAAGCTCTGAAGTTAAGAGGATTAATTAGGATAAAACCTGAAATACCCTAAGCTAACACCAATTCCCTTGGTCAGCAAAAATGTTAAGAAAACATTGCATTTGAAGTAAGAAAAGGCTCACATATTATTTTATTATTTCTACTTCTGGAAATCTCCAAATCATCATAAGGCTGCTCGGAAAAGTAAAGAGCGGAAGTATATATAAGCAATTTTGTTGTTTTCAATTTTAATAATCTTAGATCTATATGTTCCTTTCTCCTCAGAGGACCTCATCAGCATGCCTAGGTGCCCATTGTCCTCAAGATGCCTAGAGATGCCCAGAGATACCCAGACATGAGAAATGATCTTATATCTCAGGTTGTCTCCTTCTGCCTTTTTGTGCATTGCTTTTATTTTTTTTTTCTATTTCAATAGATATTTATTTACTGATGTGTATAATTACTTCTGTTTTGAAGATCACAAAACCAAGTTTTGGTCAGATTAAATATTAATGCCTAGAATTGCATAGCTACTAAAAAATGGACTAGACCCCAAAATACTTCTAAAGATGAAGATTTGTCCTATAAGCTTACCTTTAAAAGGTTAATAATCTCCCTGGAGATAAAACAAGTGCATAACTATAGGTGTCCACAAATGTAGGTTTTTAATCCTGTATTACAATGTAATCTCAAAAAATCATTTGCTACATATTTGCTTATGTTTGCTATTACCTGTAGACTACAAGGCAAATAAAACTGCTATAAGAGAAGCACATAAAGCTTCAGACCCATTAAAATTAGAAAATGTAGAGATTAGATTTATCATCTATCAATGTAGTAAAATAGCAAAAAGGCTAAAAGTTACAGATTATAACAGTTTGTGATTTAAACTGTTCTTAACTTGGTAGATTATTAATAGCCTTTAGAAATTTTCAGTAGGATTCTAACATGACTGATGGTAAGAAAGAAAATCATACCATACTTGAGCTGAGACAAAAGTTCTTGTACAATGTAATTCATTACTTTTTCTGGGAAGTAATTTGCATTACTGATAAAATAACCAAAGCAATTTTCTGATTGACTTTCATGAGATTATGACCTCTCTTAGGAAATCAGACTTGCCTCAGCTAACCATCATGCTAAAAGCCTGATGATCTTTAACCAGATTTTTTGGTACAGTTGTATATAATCTAATAATGATTGTCAAATAATCTTTTTTTTTCTGTGAACCATCTCTATCAAGAAGATATATCTGAATTTACTTTTTCTAAAGCTCATTCCCTTGCAGCATGTTAGAAATACAATTTTATCATATGGTCATAATTAATTTGTCTGAGAAGATATTTTAATAGTGGTTTTCAACTGTGTTCCCATGACACTATCTCAGTAAGCACTATCTGTGGGGAAAGGGGCAGTAGGGTAATGAGAAGCCTAAATGGGACTAATGTGAGTTCCCACAGTCAATCCCTGCTTCAAAGAAAGTAGCTCTGTTTTCTTCTGTTTTATATATGTGGGTTTCACTTCGTTGGAATAAAAGGCTGTAATATTAAACAGATAGTTTGGAAATTTTTGCTTTACATAATTAATATAGAAGTGGCATATAAAATAGATTATAGAGTTGATGCAGAAAAACAAGTTAGGGGATTGTTAGAGCAAGCTAGAAGAAAAGAGTTCACAGACATCTGAATGAGGATGTTGGCAAGGGGAATGAAGAGGTTGGAATTGATACTGAGACAGCAACATCAAGATTGTATTACTGATTAGATGCAGGAGGTAATAGAAAGGAAGAAATCCAAGATGACTAAGGTATTAATCCTAATATCTAGCAGAAAGGGGAAGACTATGATCAGTACTAAAGAAGCCAAGAGGAAAGGAGTTCTCAGAGAAGGGATAATGGGTCTATTTATGTTGAGTTTGACGTAACCTTCAAGTCCAGATATTTATCAGACAGGGAAGAGAGAAAGAGAGAAATTTGATAAGCATTTGCAGAGGTGACATTTGAAGTCATGACAATAGGTCGAATCACAGAACTTCTAGAAAGATATTTATTTTGGAGAAAATATGTAGAAGTGGAGTTAGCTAGCATAACAAAAATTAAGCAGAGAGGGAGTTAGAAGAATCAGGGGAACATGTCAAAATGACCATATTACCCAAAGTAATGTATAGATTCAATGCAATTCCTAACAAAATGCCACTGACATTCTTCATAGAAATAGAAAAACAATCCTAACATTCATATAGAACAACAAAACACCTGAAAAAGCCAAAGCAATCCTGAGCAAAAACAACAAAACTGGAGGCATTATGCTACCTGACTTCAAAATATACTACAAAACAATAGTAATCAAGACAGCATGATACTAGCAAAAAAACAGACACACAGACCAATGAAACAGAATAGAGAACCCAGAAATCATTCCACATACTTACAGCCAACTGGTTTTTGACAAAGTTGCTGTATTAGCCTGTTTCCATTACTTATAACAAAATATATGGAACTGGGTGATTTGTAAAGAAAATGAAATTTATTGCTTACAGCTTCGGAGGCTAGGGAGTCCAAAGTCCAGGGGAAACGTCTGGTGAGGGTCTTGATGCTGACTACAGTGATGGAGGGGTATCACATTGTGAAAATGGTGGAGCAGAGAGAGCAGAGAGAGCAAGAGAGAGAAGGACGGACTCTCCTTTCTCTTCTTTTAAAGCCCTCAGAACCACACCCCTGACCACCATTATTAATCCATTCACTACTGCACGGTCCTACAATCTAATCACCTCTTCAAGGCTCCATCTTTCAATTACCATAATCAGATTTCCCACCTTCTTAACAGTTACAGTGGGGGCCAAGTTTCTAATACATAAAATTTGGGAGACACAATTCAAGCTTCAGTGAGTTTTGGGGGGAACACAATTCAATGTACTACAGTGGCCAAGAACATACTCTGGGGAAAGAACAGCCTATAAAATAAACAGTGCTGGGAAAACTGGATATCCATATGCAGAAGAAAGAAACTAGACCCCTGTCTCTCACCATATACCAAAATCAACTTAAAACGGATTAAAAACTAAATGTAAGATTTGAAACTATAAAGCTACTAGAAGAAAATACAGGAGAAATACTCCAAGACATTGGTCTGGACAAAAATTTTATGGAGAAGACTTCTAAAGCACAGGCAACAAAAACAAAAGTAGACATATGGGATTATATTGAACTAAAAAAGATTTCACACAGCAAAAGAACAACCAGAGTGAAGAGGCACTGACAGAGTGGGAAAAAAGATTTGCAAACTATTCATCCAGAGAGGGATTAATATTCAGAATTGACTGTCCGGTTAGCTCAGTCGGTTACAGTGTGGTGTTCTAATACCAAGATCTAAGGGTTCATGTACCATACGGGTCAGCCATCAAACAAACAAAACAATCAAACAAAACAATATGCAAATAACCGGAATAGATATTTCTTAAAAGAAGCTGTACAAATGGCCAATAGGTTTATGAAAAAATGTTGAACATCACTAATTATTAGGGAAATCCAAATCAAAACCACAGTGAGGTATCATCTCACCTTAGTTAGAATGGCAATTATCAAAAGCACAAAATAACAAATGCTGGCAGATTTGCACAAAAAAGAATTCTTGTACATTACCGGTAGGAAGGTAAATTAGTACGGCCATTATAGAAAACAGTCTGAAGTTTCCTCAAAAAACTAAAAATTGAACTACCATATCATCCAGTAATCCCACTGCTGGGTATTTAAACAAAGAAAAGGAAATTAGCATACTGAAGAGATATATGCATCTCTGTGCTTATTAAAGCACTATTCACAATAGCCAAGATATAGAATCAACCTAGGTGGCCATTAATGGATGACTGGATAAAGAAAATGTGGTATAAATACACGAGGGAATACTACTCAGCCATAAAGAAGGAATGGAACTCTGTCATTTGCAGCAACGTGGATGAACCTGGAAGACATTAAGTTAAACCAGTCAGGCACAGAAAGCCAAACACTGCATACTCTCACTCATATGTGGGAGCTAAAAAAAAGAGAGAGAAAAAAGTTTAATTTATACAAGTAGAGAGTAGAATTGTGGTTACTAGAGGCTGGGAAGGGAAGGGGGTGGGGGGTTGGGGGAGATTAGTTAATGGATATGAAATTACAGCTAGATAGGAAAAATAAGTTCTAGTGGTCTACAATAGTGCTAGGCATCTGTAATTGACAGTAGTTTATTGTATGTTCTCAAATGGCTAGAAGAGAGGAGCTCAAAATGTTCTCATCACAAAGAAATGGTAATTTTTGTGATGGGAAATATGCTAATTACCCTGATTTGATCATTACACATTGTATACATGTATTGAAATATCACATGCACCTTATAAATATGTACAATAAATACATATCCATTAAAAATAAATAAATAAATAAAAATTTACATAAAGATATATGTGAGGGTACTTCAAAAAGCTAATGGAAAATAGAATTGAAAGATAAAGTTTCCCTGAACTTTCTGAAGTATCCGTGTATGCTTGGTATTATGCTAATTTTCCTACAGTTTGAAACAGGAACTTGGTGGTCAGGACTGAATGTACCTCTGTTGAAAGCACTTCACAGACTTTTAGGTGAGGAGCTTCATCTTTTTGGTGACTACCTGTCATATGTCAGGAATATCTGTACTGCATATAAGAGCACTGTGTAAATGAAAATGAGCGTTCAAATGTAAGATACAAGTATTAATTGACTCTATTGTTATTAGTATCACATTGTAATAGAGGTTTATCAACCTAAGATTTCTTTCTCTTTTTCCAGCATTCATTAATAAAACTGCATTTATCTAATGCATTGTAAGAGCAATATCCCACTCAAGCATTCTAAGAATAGGTTAAAAAAATGCATAGTCATTGGCTTAGTAAACTCTTTGTAGGCAATGATAGCAGAACCAACTCTCCAGCAAGGAAAGCTGAGTAACGGAGATCATGTCTGCATTCATAATGGGGTTCACTGCATTTCACTGATAAGAGGATGAGGAAAATGGCACCAGAATTGAAAGCTTGTGACTGCAGGACACTATAAGTGAAAGGTTGTGATTGCAGGACATTGTAAGAGATTGCATGGGGAGCCAGGATGTGGAGGATGGAGGGTGATGAGACAGAGCGAATGCCTTCAGAGACCCTTTGCAACAAAGCAGTGCCAGCATCTAATGCCAAGATAAGACAGAAGCCACGCTACCATACCAGCCAGAAGAAATCAAAAACAGACTCAGCTGACCCAAAGGCTACAAGGCCACAAATGTCAAGCTCTTTCCTTGGTGACTACTCCTTTCAACTACATAATAGGCTCTCTCCTGGCAAGGACAGCAGATCACATATCTCAGTTACTGAACAGGAAATAACCTGTCAGCACATAATCTCTGAACACAAAAGACAAGATAATTGTCCCAAGTTCTGTCAGGCAAAAATCTCAGTCATCAGAGGAAATGGTAATATGGAACATGGTGCATTCTTATTAACACCATCTCTCAGTGTCTCTTGCTTTAGTAGGAAGCATTTTGGAGGTGGAAATAACATTTTGTAGCATTGGGTTGTTTCTTTAAAGTCCATTTTAATGCAGGTGATGTGTACTAACTTATGTAGTTAATAATTAAGGTATATCTACGTTGAATCATTAACCATAATCAAAACCAACACTAATTTTTTTGTTGTTGTTTGTTTTGTTTTGTACTTCAACCAAACACATACAATTGTGGACAGAGGTATGTTCCAAACCCACTAAAGGTATACTTGGTTTATGTGGTAGGGAAATTAGCCCATTATTAAAACAGATTTTAAAAGATTTATAAGAAGAGGCAAATTGCCCTGTCAGGATATTTCATGACTTTTTGCGGGGGATAAAGGTAAAACTATATGATTTCTACTGTACTTTATCAGCTGTTACTCAAATTGATTATAACACAAAGGAATTTTATTTTCTGATTCCTCAACATGTTAAAATGACTATGGTGTCTTCTAAACAAAAGCATGAAATTATTTTTCCTCTTCCTAGTACTAGATTCACATAGCAAGATCTCTTTCATGATGGTCATCACATTTTCTGTTTACCCCTAAATGTTATTTTATTTTCTGATTCCTCAACATGTTAAAATGACTATGGTGTCTTCTAAACAAAAGCATGATATTATTTTTCCTCTTCCTAGTACTAGATTCACATAGCAAGATCTCTTTCCTGATGGTCATCACATTTTCTGTTTACCCCTAAATGTTATTTTTTTTTTTAGAAGAGCTAAGGCTGGAATAATAAACATAAAATACTGATGATGCCTGTTGATTGATTTTGGAAACTAGAGGGAATTGTATAATGCTTCTAATCCAAAAGAAGACTATCTGTATAGATTTCAAGAAGATCCTACCTCACTAAATGTTGTGACAGTTTAAAAAATGTTGTTTAAGTGTCCTGCTTCTCCCCTAGCTTTAAAAAGTCACAAGCCTAGAGGGTTTGAAAGCTTGATTAGCAAACAAATAGAAAAGTAGAACTACTCAGGGAACAATATCAAAAAAGTGGATGTGTTAAATTAAAAGCAGAGAAGGAATCAGGCACTTGTTCTTGATCCACTGAAAATCCATGCCAGAAATACTAATGACTGTCTTTTCTTTTTTTGTCTACCTTCTTTTAGAAATTTACACTCCCCATTTTGTTTGTTCAGAATAAGACTCATACTGTTACATCATTTCAGTGAACTAAAAACATTAATGAGATATAATATGTGAGCAGATAGATTCTGTGAGTTTATGTGTGCACTTACATTAGAAATGAAAGAAGGGCAACAGATGTAGGGAATGAAGAAATTTTGTCCTGTATACACACTGAGGAGGAAAATAGGATCAATGATGATTCCTTTTATATTCATCCTTGCATAGAATACAAAATGTAGTGGTTGAATTATTGCCCCCCCCAAACTCCCTGAAACTTGAATTGTGTCCCCCCAAGTTGTATGTATTAGAAACCTAGTCCCCCCCCCACCGTGACTGTTCCAAGGGTGGGAAATCCTATTATGGTAATTGAAAGTTGGAGACTTGAAGAGGTGATTGATCATAGGACCCTGCAGTAGTGAATGCATTAAAAATGGTGGTCAGCAGCATGGTTCTAAGGGCCTTAAAAGAGGAGAGTCTGTCTTTCTCTGCTGCTCTCTGTGCTTCCACCATCTTGCAATGTGAGACCCCTGGGTCACTGTTGCCACCACCAGATGGACTTTGGACTTCACAGCCTCAGAAACTGTAAGCAATAAATTTTTGTTTTCTTTGTAAATTACCCGGTTCCAGGTATTTTGTTATAAGCAACAGAAAGGAACAAAGGCCAGGAAAGACGGCAGCGGCAACACAGAGACGGAGAGGAAGGCGCTGGACCAGCCCAGCTCTGGGAGCTCTGTGACTGACACCCAGCCTAGCCCCGCTTGTGGGGCAAACGACTGCCCGGCTCCCGCCTACCACACCAGGCTAGGCGCCGGCACCACCGCTGCCTCCATTTTCTCCGGTGGGGGCGGAGCCGGCCGGCTCAGATGGGGCAGACCAGCCATCTTCGCTTGGCACGGCTTCTCACTGAGACATGCCACTTGTGTGCCTCAGCGCGGGGGCCCCCCAGGGCCTGTGGACTGGCCACCAATCCCACTCCACCCGCGGATCTCTGGCGGGGCTGGTGGCGTGGGGAACCCCCGGCCAGCGTCGGAGGGCAGGGAA
>NW_007743759.1:17572-18191 GCF_000696425.1 Galeopterus variegatus | reverse complement strand
TTGACCAAATATTATACTCTTCTTTCAAAACAAGCCCTCTATATGCAGGCAGTTAATTCATTATACATTGAAATTAGCACCTGTTTGTTACAATCCTTAGGATGAATAGTTTAGACTAATATTTCTTAAAGTATATTTGAAGGACACCAGTAACTCAAGATAATCTATGAAAAGAAAATTTCTTAGGGCACATGACATACTGCATCCAACTTTTAGAAATTCACAATGCACATCAGCATTTGAGAGTGAGAAGTTGTGCACATTTTCCAAATTTATTTGACGCCACAGATATTTTTCTGTATAATAATTACAAAACTAGATTGTGGTACATTCTTTAGGACGTGGCTGCTCCAACGGTGGTCTGCAGATGGATGTCAATCCACAAACTGTTACCGGCCTCTGACAACATAAGTACAAAAATGGAAAGTGTTTACAAACATTTTTAGGAATCTGATAGTGCCACAACATTCAATCTTGTGATTTTGTAAATACAAAGATGTTAGCCTAAAAATAATTGGAAGTAAAAAAATTCTTTTAAAGTAAACAATCACAAATTGGTCGTTCAATAGATCTTGGAACAAATTTTCAGAAAAACTTCTTCAGAACTATGTAGAAAGGG
>NW_007743759.1:15805-17378 GCF_000696425.1 Galeopterus variegatus | reverse complement strand
TTAATTATTTTTTGTCCCTTATGTCGGCAATATGAGTTTTACCTTCCCCATTTCTGGTTTGATAAGTGTTGTTTGGAAGCTAAAACAACATTTACCATACTGGTGAAGGGGCATGCACAATGGAACATAGAAGAGGCTATCACAGATCTCATGTAATATAAATGTTGTAAATTTCTCACTGTCTCCAAAAAATCTTTAGTAAACTCAATTTTTGTGTTAGTCTCCAGATCTAACTGAATCAATAATAAATAGTATCTGAGACATTGTTACCCACAGCATGACTCTGGAGAGAAGAGCTCTAGAAGCCCCTCTTTACACACCTTGTTTCCACTGAGAATCCTGTCACTTCCATCCCTTTTGTCATTTGTTCTTACTCCTTGCAAGTCACTGTAATTCAAAGAAAAGATGGAAAATTCATCAAGTTGTAAAAATTAAATTATCCAAATGCTATTACATAAGTATGTATATAATGTGATAATTCAAACTAGCTACAGCATTATAAAAATTGCTTATCTAGACATAGGAATGTTCACATAACTGCATTGAAAAATCATGTCCAATGTGTTATATTCTCAAGCACTTATACAGATGAATATATGATTAAGATGACAAGCTAGCCAGATTTTATAAAGTATAGTAAAGCCCAACTAATATTTAAGACCCCCAATTGGACTCATGATATTTCAAGGTTCATTATATTCCTGGGGTTATGTGTCACCATGTACTTTCCTGCCTTTATATAATGTGGTGCCTTCCCCTATCATTAAAACTTAGCTGTATAAAAGACTACGTCTCTCTCTCTCTCTCTTTTTCTATTTTTTCCAGCAAGATGGCTCTCTAGAGGCAGCCAGCCCTCACCACTAATGCAAAAAATGTCTAAAGCAATAAGTAGATAGTTACTTATAGAGTGTCTAGGAGAAAATGACAGAATCCAGCAAAACAGAAAGGAAAAAAAAATCCCCCAAGATCTGGAAACTTGAGACAACAACATAGAAAACCAGGGAAAGCACCTGACCGAGATGAGTGTGGAGACTAGTGACCCTGCACTGCTGGCACAACGTAGGTGGGGGGGTGGGTCTACAGGTGGTGCTCCCACCACAAACGACTCCAAATCAGGCTGCAAAGTAACCATGCGGCCTTTATGGAAAGTGAGCCCAGTGTGGGAAGCTGCTAGGAGCTCATATGACTGCTTTTTCCAGAGGGAAGTACATGCTGAGTCTCCCCAACTCCGTCAGTCCTAGGCTGCTGCTGGATATTGCCATTTTGAGATAGAAGCCAGGGGAGTTCAGAGTCCTGCCCAACCCAGCAAGTCTGCCAACCCCAGCGAAGAGCACAGAAGAGTGTGCTGGCCACCAGAGTCCCACGTGACCCAGGGGTCCTGCACACCCCAGCAGAGAGGGTGTGAGGACTGAGCCAGTACCTACAACTGCAGTCACTCAGAAGCAAACCTGTAACATACAACCTGACTATCAATATAGAACACTTCTACAGGTTAAGCATCTCTTCCTTCAAAAACTACTCCAAAAGTTAAAAGAAGTGACTACACCACCAGATGGCCAGACATCAATGCAGA
>NW_007743759.1:14090-14805 GCF_000696425.1 Galeopterus variegatus | reverse complement strand
GTTAAGCATCTCTTCCTTCAAAAACTACTCCAAAAGTTAAAAGAAGTGACTACACCACCAGATGGCCAGACATCAATGCAGAGATACAAGAAGCACGAAAAAACAGGGAAACATGACACCCCCAAAAGAAAACAATAATTCTCCAATACCAGACCCCAGACAACAGGAAACCAGTGAAATGCTTGAGGAGGAATTCCAAATGATGGTCTTAATGAAACTCAACCTGATGTAAGAAAAGACAGATAGAAATCACAATGGGCTTCCAGTCAAGATGGTGGAATAGATGGTCCCCAGAGTCACTCTTTCCCACAAATCAATCAATTTACAACTCTTAAAAAGCAATGACAGCCAAGCTGGGGCCTTTAGAACTCAGGGGAAGAGGAGGAGAGACCTGTGGACTTCACGAAGGCAGGAAAAGCCATGACGAGAGAAAGAAAGGACCACTCCAACCATTTTGAGCCCCAGCCACTTCAAGGCTGGAGCTGTTGAGCACATGGAGCAAGAACTGGCAAAAGCCACTGTGTGTCCTTTGGATGAAGTAGCTTGGAGGCTGCAGGGGAGAAGAGGGCCTTAGGCCCCAGGCCAGCAAGACCTCTAACAGGGTTCCCATGGACCCACATAGGATTGAGGAGGCACAACAACTAAAAAAAAGGGGCCACTCAGAGGCCATTGAGTCATTGCAAGGAAATGGCATATGGCCCATCCCATGGGAAGA
>NW_007743759.1:11898-12794 GCF_000696425.1 Galeopterus variegatus | reverse complement strand
CAGACCACAGACAAAGTTTGATATTAACTAGTAAAGGTCTCATATCACCAAAGAACACTATGAAATCTAGAAGGACCGGAAGCCCCCTAGGCTCCCAAGCCAGAGAGGGCAGACGGCTGGAGGCCTCAGCCATGCCCCCCACCACCCTCAACTAGCCCAGCAATGATGACTGAGCTACCACAGGAAGCATCCCGGGCACCCCAGTCAAGATGGTGGGGGGGCTGCAGGCTTTGACTACCCCCCGAACATCTGCAACCAGCCCACTAATGACCACCAAACCACTGCTGGAAGCCCCCTGGTCTTCTGAGCTGGGGAAGTCAGGGGCTGAGGGCTTTAGCCACACCCCCCTGACATCTGCCCCCAGCCTAGTGATGCCCAAGCCCCTGCTAGTCTCCCCTGCAGGAATGAGGGGGTTGTCACAGACCTCAACCATGCCCTTCCTTCTTCCTCCCTCTCCCTCCCTATTTCTTTCCCCTGTCTCCCTCCTCCCCAACTGCTCTGCAACAACATCTTAGAATGTAAAAAATATTAATGAATAAACATAAAAAATATATAAAATAAAATTAAAAGTAGTGTAAAAAAAAAAAAAGAAATCACCATGAAGTAAAAACATAAATAAATAGAACTATCCAGGATATGTATCAGAAACTTAACAAACAGACAGAAACCATGAAAAAGAAACAAGGAGAAATCCCACAACTGAAGAATTCATTCGACGTAGTGAATAATACAATTGAGAGCCTAAGCAACAGGCTAGAACAAGTAAAAGAATTTCCGAACCCAAAGACAGACTTTTTGAATTAACATACTTGGACCAAAAAAAAAAGAAGAAAATAAAAAATAATTTAAAATAATGAAGAAAGCCCATGAGATCAATCAGACAATCTTAAGCATAC
>NW_007743759.1:9362-9752 GCF_000696425.1 Galeopterus variegatus | reverse complement strand
TTTTACCTCCTGAAATAAACATTCATTAAATACATCCTTCCAATACTTTTCTATATATATACATATACACACACACACGTATTTTTACAAAATTGGAATCATACATACGAGTTTAACCTCTTAACAGTATCTAATGTTTCTCTCTAAGATAATTTTTATCTGCATAGAATGTCATCATACGGATTTATCATTTTTTAAAAAAAACAATTCCTATTATTGAACACTCAGGTTCCAACTTTCATGAATATCCTACAATGAATAGCATCATGTATAAATAGTCCACATCACTTATTGTTGCAAAATTTTCTTATTCTTGTATATGGACTTTCTGTGACCACAGAGACCGACATGGGAGTGATGAGGCAACGAGCCGAGGACCACCAGCAGGCA
>NW_007743759.1:8365-8879 GCF_000696425.1 Galeopterus variegatus | reverse complement strand
ATCTGTTGAATTACATTATTAAAAATGACAAGTGTGCAGTAAAGAGTCAATATGGCAGGCCTGAGACTATCATCTTTAGAAAGGCCTGATTACAAGGTCGCCCTTGGCTGGTATCTAGAGTTTAGATTTCAAAAGGGTTCCCACCATTCTTAGAACTGATTAGTGGCTTACTGTGTCTAAACTGTTTACACAAACAATATGGCTGATGCTGAATACCTGCTTCCTTCTGGGAATCTCAACTTGTGGAACATACCAAGCAAAGGATGCCTGTGTGATCACCCGCCAATAAAATCCTGGGCACTGAGTCTCTAATGAGCTACACCCTGGTAGACAACATTCCATACATGCTGTGACAACTTGTTGCTGAAGGAATTAAACGTGTTACGGGTGACTTCACTGGAAGAGGACTCTTGGTTTTCTAATCCGGGTTTTCTATAAACTTCACCTCATGACACTTTCCCTTCTGCTGAATTTGCTTTGTATCCTTTCACTGTAATAAATCACAACCATGGGG
>NW_007743759.1:2412-2712 GCF_000696425.1 Galeopterus variegatus | reverse complement strand
GCTCTTATAAAGAAAGGAGGTTTATAGCACAAAACAGTTATTTTGTTCTGTTCTTTGTTTTTTTGATTTTCAATTAAAAAATGACTAACAACAAAATATTAAAGATCTTTTCACATTAAGTGGGAATAGCCTGTCTCCTCACAAACATACAATGTTCCTGAATGCGTTTTCTTTCTGTTTTTATTCATCTTTTAATTTCTGATTCTAACATAATAACAGTGCTCCAACAGGGCTCAATTAACACTCACTTAATGAATTAGGAGATAAAATATTTTAAAGTATTAATCGCCTACAATTGTA
>NW_007743759.1:0-283 GCF_000696425.1 Galeopterus variegatus | reverse complement strand
ATTTACATGGCCACAACTTTGAATCTGTGAATGATTTTGATGCAGAAATGCACTCTGAATTCAAGATCCTTGTTGATAGATACTGGCCATAGCCTTCGACTTGCATTTTTTATCATTTCTCCTCTCTCTTTCTCTCTTCCTTGCTTCTTCATATGTGCCATGTTCTCCCCCATCCAACTATACACTGAACCTGAAAATTACACGTATTGATACTCCTGGACGTAGTTTTGCTCAGCTGGTGCTCTTAACGGTGCAAGCGTAGTTGTGCCACGTAGTTACGGGG
>NW_007743758.1:18169-18945 GCF_000696425.1 Galeopterus variegatus | reverse complement strand
TAGGATCATCATCTGTTAACAGTAACAATTTGATTTTGTCTTTTCCAATTTATGTGCCCTTTATTTATTTCTCTTTCCTGATTGCTCTGGCTAATACTTCAAATACTGTGTTGAACAGGAGTGGTGAGAGTGAGCATCCTTGTCTTATTCCTGTTCTTAAAGAAAAACTTTCTGGTTTTCTCCATTCAGAATGATATTGGCAGTGGGTTTTTCATATATGGCTTTTATTGTGTTGAGATACTTTACTTCTATACCTAATTTGTTGAGGGTATTTATCATGAAGGGCTACTGAATTTTGTGAAATGCTTTTTCTGCATCTATTGAGATAATTGTGTGGTTTTTGTCATAGCTTTTCTTAACGTGATGTATCACATTTATTGATTTGAATATCCTGAAACATCCTTGGAATCCTGGGATGAATCCCACTTGATCATAATGTATAATATTTTTGATGTTCTCTTTTATTCTGTTTGCTAATATCTTGTTACGGATTTCTGCATCAGTGTTTATCAAGGATATTGGCCTGTAGTTTTCTTTTTTGTTATGTCTTTATCTTCTTTTGGTATCAGGGTGATGCTGTCCTCTTAGAACGAGTTTGGAGAATGGCCTCTTTCAATTTTTGGAATAGTCTGAAAATAATTGGTGTTAATTCTTCTTTTAAGGTTTGGTAGAATTCATCAGTGAAACCATCTGGTCCTGGGCTTTTCTTTGTTGGGAGACTGCTGATTACTGCTTCAATCACATTACTCATTATTGGTCTATTCAGGTGTAGTTTG
>NW_007743758.1:15878-16465 GCF_000696425.1 Galeopterus variegatus | reverse complement strand
AGTACTACTTTTGTAGTATACCATAGGTTTTGGTAAGTTGTGCTTGTATTTTCAGTAGTTTTGAGGAATTTTTAAAAAACTATTTATTATATATTATTAGCATATTAATTATTAAAAATCATGATTTTTCTTTATGCCCTTTACCCGACCTATCACTTCCCATACCCTCTCCCAGCCTCCCCACCATCTCTAGTATCCTTAGGTTTGTTCTCTCCTTCTGAAAGAAAGTTCAACACATTGTTGTGGTCTTTTCTTTCTTTTCTTTTCATTTTCTTTCTTTTTTTTTCAGTCATGGGTGGGAATTAGCGGTATTTCTTTTTTCTTGTCTGGCCTATTTCATTTAAAGTAATTTTTTCCAGACTCATCTATGTTGCTGCAAATGGCAGAATTTCATTATTTCTATGTCTGAGTAGTATTCCATTGTTCATATATACCATATCTTCCTTATCCAGTCATCTGTCAGTGGTCACTTAGGTTGGTTCCATATCTTGGCTGTTGTAAATAGAGCTGCAATAAACATGGGAGTGCAGGTATCTCTTTGACAGGATGATTTCCGTTCCTCTGGATATATACCCAGAAGAGGGATT
>NW_007743758.1:10770-15122 GCF_000696425.1 Galeopterus variegatus | reverse complement strand
CACCAACAGTGCAGTAGTGGTACCTTCTCTCCACACCTTTGCCAGCATTTGTTATTCAATGTCTTTTTGATTATAGCCAGTCAAACTGGGGTGAGATGATATCTCAATGTGGTTTTGATTTGCATTTTTCTGATGACTAGTGATGCTGAGCATTTTTTCATGTACCTCTTGGCCATTTACATGTCTTCCTTTGAAAAATGTCTATTCATCTCCTTTGCCCATTTTTTAATTGGATTATTTGTTTTTTTACTGTATAGTTGTCTAAGTTCTTTGTATATTCTGGATATTAATCCCTTGTCAGATGTACAGTTTGCAAATATTTTCTCCCATTCTATAGGTTGTCTTTCTGCTCTGTTGATTATTTACTTTGCTGTGAAGAAGCTTTTTAGTTTGATATAATCCCATTTATTTATTTTTTCTGTTGTTGCTTGTGCTTTTGGGGTGTTACTTATAAAGTCTGCCCACTTCTACTTCCTGGAGTGTTTCTCCTATATTTTCCTTTAATAATTTTATGGTTTCAGGTCTTATATTTGTCTTTAATCCATTTTGAGTTGATTTTGGTATGTTGTAGTAGGTACACTTCCAGTTTCATTCTTCTGCATATGGATGTCCAGTTTTCCCAGCACCATATATTGAAGAGGCAATCTTTTCCCCATTGCATGTTCTTATACCTTTCTCAAAGATCAGATGGCTGTAAGTATGTGGGTTGATTCCCAGGTTCTCTTTTCTGTTCTATTGATTCATGTTTCTGTTTTTATGTCAGTACCACACTGTCTTGGTTGCTATAGCATTGTAGTATAATTTGACAGAATGATTTCAATTTTCAAAAATTTGTTGAGACTTGATTTGTGACCTAACATATGGTTTGTCCTGGAGAATGTTCCATGTTCTGGTGGGAAGAATGTGTATTTTGTAGTTGTTGCATGAAATGTTTTGTGATAGATTTCTGCCTGGTTCAAATGGTCTGAAGTGTAGTTTAAATCCTGTGTTTCTTTGCTGGTTAGTTTCCTGGAAGATCTGTCCAATGCTGAAAGAGGGGTGTTCAGGTCACCCACTATTATCATATTAGGGTCTATCTCTTTTTTTAGGTCTAAGAGTTTTTGCTTTACATATCTGGGTGCTTCAGTGTTGGGTGCATACAAATTTATAATTGTTATGTCTTCTAACTAGCAGATACCTTTATTATTATATAATGGCCTTGTTTATCTTCTTTTTTTATGGTTGTTGGTTTTAAGTCTATTTTATCTGATATTAGAATAGCTACTCTTGTTCATTATTGGTTTCCATTTGCATGGTATATCTTTTTCTATTCCTTCACTTTTAGTCTGTGTGTGTCTTTATAGGAGAGGTTGGTCTCTTGAAGACAGCATGTAGTTGGGTCTAGTTTCTTAATCCAATCAGTCTCTGTCTTTTGAATGGGGAGTATAAGCTGTTTACATGTAGGGTTGTAATTGACAAGCATTGTTTAACTCCTGTCATTATATTGCTTTTTGTTTAGGTGTTTTAAATATCATTTGTTCCATTCTTCCCTTTTATTTTTCATCCTCAGTGTTAGTTGGATTTTGAAGTGACATGATTTAACTTATTTTTCTTTTTTGTTTGCATTTTGGTTTTAATGGTGGGTTTTTATCTTTCTTGTGAATCCATGACAGTAATTATCATTTTTCAGATTCCAGATGCAGTACTACTTTGAGAATTTCTCACAGGGCTGGTTGTGTGGTACTAAACTCCCATAATTTTTGTTTGTCTGGGAAACACACTATTTCTCCCTCATTTCTGAAGGAGGATATCTTCCTGGGTATAGAATTCTAGGCTGGAAATTTTTTTTCTTTTAATATTTTGAATATATCATCCCATTTTCTTCTGGCCTGTAAGGTTTCAGTTGAGAAGTCTTCTGTTAGTCTGATGGGGGCTCCCTTATAGGTGACTTGATACTTTTCTCTTACTACTTTTAGAGTTCTCTGTCTTTGAGTTTTGCCAGTTTGACTATAATGTGTCTTGGAGAGGATCTTTTTGGATTGAATCTGTTTGGGGATATTTGGGTTTCCTGGATTTGAAGGTCTACATCTCTCCCTATACCTGGGAAGTTTTTTGTTATTACTTCCTTGAGTAGGCTTTCAATGCCTTTTTCCTTTGGAATACTCATGTTTTAGATGTTTGTGTGCTTGAGGCTGTCTGCTGGCTCTCTTAAACTTCTTCATTTTTAAAAATACTTTTTCATTTTCTTTTGTCTGCCTGAGTTATTTCAAAAAGACCATCTTTGAGGTCTGAAATTCTTTTTTCTTCTTGCTCTAGCCTCCTGCTCATGCTGTCTGTTCTGTTTTATATTTCATCAAGTGAATCCTTGATTTCTAGGAGTTCTGTTTTATTCTTTTTTAAGGTATTGATCTTGTTGTAAGTTTCCTCCTTCATATTCTAGATATTTTTTCTTGTTTCATTGTGTTCTTTAATAAATTCTTTTCTTATCTCTGAGTTGTCTTAAGATCAGTGCTTGGAATCCCATTTCAGACACCTCAAGGGTTTCCTGCTCTATGGGGTGTGGTACTTGAGAATTATCATATTCATTTGATGGTGCCATATCTTCTTGTTTATTTGTAGTTCTATTATTTTTTCATTGATGTTTGGTCATCTGGTAGGGCACTTGTTTCTTCTATTACTCAAGTGGGCTATAAAGGAAAAGACTACCTCCTCGATTTGTAGGCTCTGCTGATGACTCCTCTTGTATCAACACAGTTGAGTGTGCAGTGGGTTGCCTTCGCTCCTTTTGGTTGGTGGGCATGCCCCTCTAGGGTTCAGGCAGGTGTGGGTGGGCCTGTGGCTGCATTGGGTACTGGTATGCAGGGGCCTGAGCTCACCTGGAAACCCACTCAGTCAGAGCGAGGGCCCCTCTGGGCAGGGGAATTTTTCAGTTTCCTGCTGTAATAGTCCATTTCTGTTGCTTATAATAAAATACACAGAAGTGGGTAATTTAGGAAAAAATGAAACTTATTGCTTACAGTTTCTGAGATTGGGAAGTCCAAAGTCGATGGAACACATCTGGTGAGAGCTTTGGTGGTGGTGACAGTGATGGCAGAGTATCAATCACATGGCAAAAAATAGCTGAGCAGAGACTAACTTCCTCATTCACTCTCCTTTTAAAGCCCTACTAACTATGCCCCTGACCACCATTTTTAATCCATTCACTATGGCATGGTCCTACAATCTAATCACCTCTTCAAGGCCCCACATTTCAGTTACCATAATAGGATTTTCCACCCTCTTAACAGTCATAGTGGGGCCAAGTTTCTAATACATAAAACTTGGGGGACACAATTCAAGCTTTGGTGAGTTTGGGGGGGCATTCAATCCACTACACCAGCTTTATTACTTCTTTGATTCATTGGTTGTTCAGACGCATGTTGTTTAAATGGATTAAAAAGATAGACCGAACTATATGCCACCTGCAATAATCTCACCTCACCAATAAAGATACACAGAGACTAATAGAGTGAAGGAATGAAAAAAGAAATTCCCCACAAATGGAAACCAAAAATGATTGGGAGTTGCCATATTTATTTCAGATAAAATAGACTTCAAACCAAGAACTATAAAAAGAGACGAAGAAGGACACTACATAATGATAAAAGGATCAATGAAGCAAGAAGATGTATCAATCATAAATATATGTGCAGCCAATATTGGAGCACCCAGATATATAAAGCAACTGTTGTTGGATCTAAGGGAAGACATAGACCCCAACACAGCAACAGTTGGGGACTTTAGCATCCTACTCACAGCATTGGATGATCAGGTCCTGGGCTTTTCTTTGATGGGAGACTGTTCAGTACTGATTAAATATCCTTAATTCTTAAACTGTTCAGACTTTTTATTGACTTATAATTCAATCTTGGTAGATTGCATATATTCAGGAATTTGTCTATTTCTTCTATGTTATCCAATTCATTGGCATATAATTGTTCATAATAGTCCCTTATGATCCTTTGTATTTCAGGTATATTAGTTGTAGTATCTCCTTTTTCATATCTGATTTTATTCATTTGAGTTCTCTCTCTTTTCTTAGTTAATCTAGCTAGAGGTTTGTCAATTTTACTTCTCTTTTTAAAAAGCCAACTCTAACTTTTGTTGATATAATCCATTGTTTTTCTAGTCTCTTATTTATTTCTTCTGTGTTATTTATTATTGCCTTCCCTCTTTTAACTTTGGACTTAGTTTGTTCTTGTTTTTCTAGTTTTTTGAAGTGCAATTTTAAGTTGTTTATTTGAGATTTTGGGGGGGGATGGATTTGTTTAGTGCTATGTATGTCGTTCTTAGAACTGCTTTTGCTATATTTCATAAGTTTTAGTATGTTTTTT
>NW_007743758.1:0-10250 GCF_000696425.1 Galeopterus variegatus | reverse complement strand
TATTAGTTGTAGTATCTCCTTTTTCATATCTGATTTTATTCATTTGAGTTCTCTCTCTTTTCTTAGTTAATCTAGCTAGAGGTTTGTCAATTTTACTTCTCTTTTTAAAAAGCCAACTCTAACTTTTGTTGATATAATCCATTGTTTTTCTAGTCTCTTATTTATTTCTTCTGTGTTATTTGTTATTGCCTTCCCTCTTTTAACTTTGGACTTAGTTTGTTCTTGTTTTTCTAGTTTTTTGAAGTGCAATTTTAAGTTGTTTATTTGAGATTTTTTGGGGGGATGTATTTGTTTATTGCTATAAATGTCTTTCTTAGGACTGCTTTTGCTATATTCATAAGTTTTAGTATGTTTTTTTCTATATTTGTTTGTCTCATAAAAATTTTTAATTTCCCTTCTAATTTCTTTATTGACCTATTCATTGTTCAAGACCATGTTTTTAAATATTCATTTATTTGTGAATTTTCTAAAGTTCCTCTGTTATTGATTTCTAGTTTTATACAACACTCTGTAGTCAGAAGTTACTTGATATGATTTCAATCTTTTAAAAATTTTTAAGATAGTTTGTGGCCTAATATACTATCTATCCTGGAGAATGTTCCATGTGCAGTTAAGAAGAATGCACTTTTTGAAGCTGTTGGATGAAATATTCTGTTTATGTTTGGTCTAGAATGTAGTTTAAATTCAATATTTCCTTATTGGTTTTCTGTCTAGGATGATCTGTTTATTGCTGAAAGTGGGGTGTTAAAGTCTCCTACTATTATTGTATTGCAGTCTTTCTCTTCAGGTCTACTAACATTTGTTTAACATAGTTAGGTGCTCTGATGTTGGATGCACATATCTTTACAATTGTTATATCCTTTTGTTAAATTGAGCCCTTTATCATTATATAATGACTTTCTTTTTATCTTTTACAATTTTTGACAATATCTACTTTTATGTTTCCATTTGCATGGAATATCTTTTTTTTAAATTCATCTGCTACCATTCTATGTGCATCCTCACAGGTGAAGTGATTCTGTTGTAGGCAGCATATAGTTGGGTCTTGATTTGATACTCTTTTGGTCACTCTGTCTTTTGATTGGAGAACTTAATTTGTTTACATTCAAGGTAATCATTGATAGATAAGACCTTACTCCTGCCATTTTGTTTATTGTTTTCTAGTTGTTTTGGAAATTCTGTGTTCTTCTGTTCCTGTCTTGAGTCTTTCTTCATGCTTAAATAATTTTTTCTAATGGTATGTTCTTATTTTCTGCTTTTTATTTTTTGTGTATCTGTCACAGTCTTTTGCTTTGTAGTTACCATGAGGTTTACAAAAAAAATCACTATAACTGCTTATTTTAAGTTGAGAACTTAATTTTGATTGCAAAAAAAAGAAAGAAAAACATTCTTCAATTTTATCCACTTTCTACCCCCACATTTTGAATTTTTGATATTACAATTTACATATTTTTATATTGTATGTTCCTTACTAAGTTATTATAGTTATTAACTTTAACAGTTTTCTCTTTTAACCTTCATACTAGAGATATAAGGCATTTACACACAACCATTACAGTATTAGAGTATTCTGAATTTGACTGTTTATTACTTTTACCAGTGAGTTTTATACTTTCAGATGTTTTCATGTTACTCATTAGAATTATTTTCTTTCATCTTGAAGAATTCCCTCTAGCATTTCTTGTAAGACAGGTTTAGTGGTGATGAACTCTCAGTTTTTGTCTGTGTGAAAAACTTTTTATCTTTACTTCATTTATGAAAAACAGCTTTCCTGTGTATAGTACTCTTTTTTTTTTTTTCTTTTTTTTTCCGTGTCCGGCAATGGATCGCAACCCTCAGTGTCGCCCCCGGACCGGACTGGGACCAGCAACGGGATCGCAACCCTCGGCGTTGCCCCTGCGCCTCGCTCAGCCAGTGAGTGGGAACCGGTCTGTATGTGGGATCCGAACCCTCAGCGGGAGCGCCTCCGCGCTTCCCAAGCGGCGCACTAGCGCAGTGCGCCACCGGGCCGGCCCCCTGTGTATAGTACTCTTGGCTGGCAAGGTTTTTTGTCCCCCCATCACTCAACACGTTGAATATAATATTCCATTCTCTCCTAAACTATAAGGTTTCTGCTAAGAAGTCTGTTGCTAGTTGTACTAGAACTCTCTACATTTTATTTGCTTCTTTCCTCTCGCTACCTTCAGAATCCTTTCTTTGTCTTAATTTTTTGACAGTTTGATTATAGTATGTCTTGGGGTAGTCCTGTTTGGATTGCAGACTCTGATTGGAGACTTTTGACCTTCCTATACCTGGATATTTACATCTTTCTTTGGGTTTGGAATATACCTGGATATTTACATCTTTCTTTGGGTTTGGAAAGTTTTCTATTATTTCTTTAAATAAACAATATACTCCTTTATCTGTCTTCTTTAACTCCTATGACTTTAAAATTTGCTCTTTTGATGCCGTTCCATAAATCCTGCAAGCT
This sequence comes from Galeopterus variegatus, assembly GCF_000696425.1. Lineage (NCBI taxonomy): Eukaryota > Metazoa > Chordata > Mammalia > Dermoptera > Cynocephalidae > Galeopterus > Galeopterus variegatus. The sequence continues at coordinate 7,780 of NW_007743758.1, read as the reverse complement.
TTCTTATTCCTTTTCGTTGTCATTATTATTTTCTTCCCCTTGCCTCAGACTGTATTTGCCTTGGTTATTTTGGATTTTTTTTTGTTAGGCAATTTATACATCTCCATTTCTTTAGGGTCAGTCACTGGCACTTATTTTTGGCTTTTTGGTAGTGTTGTGTTTCCCTGAATGTTCTTGATCCCTGTGGCCATGTGCCAATATTTGTGCATTTGAAGAATATTACAGACTTTGCAGACTAGCTTTGTCTGGGAATGCCCTTTAATAGTCTGTAAGTCCAGAGATTCTAGGCAAGCCAACTGGCATGGTTCTTAATACCAGGGCTCTGAGCCTGGTGTAATCCTGAGGCATGCCTGAAACCTTGGGTTCCTGTAGCTGGTGTGGTCTTGGGGTAACTGGTAGTTTGGGGCCACTGAATGTGGACCAGAGGTTGAATCTGCACAGTCCTAAAGTCTGAGGCTATGAAGCTTCACCTGGCTCTGGGCCAGATCTGGAGGCTCTGTCCGCAGGTGTCAACCTGGAGTCTGGGGCTGTGGGAACCTGTCCAGTTCTGGGTTTTACTGTTGCAGGGCTAATGTTAGGGTCCAAGGCAAAGTTCTGTGCTCACTTCCCTTTCTTTTCCCAAAGTAGAAAGTTTCTCTCTTAACACCATGCTGCTTAGGGTTGGGGGAGGGTTGACATGGTAATGTAAACTGCTCTTTTTACCCTCTTTAATATGTCTTTTCTTATTATTGTGCTACAACAGGTACTGTGATCTCTCAGCTGGTTTTCTTAACTTATGTAAAGGTATATTGTGCATTGATAGTTGTCTAAATTGATGTTTCTGTGGTGGAATGATCCCTGTGAAGTCATATTCTATCATCTTGTTTCAACCCCCTCTTGATATTTCTTCTTTAGAAACACCAAGTATATCTTTGTTTCTATTGCCAATATTTACTCTCTACTTTCTTTTTCTTTTTTGTTTTCTATTTAATTTTGTGTAATTTTCTCTAGTCTTATGCTTATTCTATTTTTAGCAGCATTAAATCTGTATTTCTACTTCTAATATCCCTTTCTTTTCTGNTGTCTTTTCTTATTATTGTGCTACAACAGGTACTGTGATCTCTCAGCTGGTTTTCTTAACTCATGTAAAGGTATTTTGTGCATTGATAGTTGTCTAAATTGATGTTTCTGTGGTGGAATGATCCCTGCGAAGTCATATTCTATCATCTTGTTTCAACCCCCTCTTGATATTTCTTCTTTAGAAACACCAAGTATATCTTTGTTTCTATTGCCAACATTTACTCTCTACTTTCTTTTTTGTTTTTGTTTTCTATTTAATTTTGTGTAATTTTCTCTAGTCTTATGTTTATTCTATTTTTAGCAGCATTAAATCTGTATTTCTACTTCTAATATCCCTTTCTTTTCTGTATGAATTTATTGTCATCATGTATTTCTTTCCTGAGTTCTGCCATATCTGACTCTCTTGCTATTTCTTCATTTATTCTTTAATCTTTGTGTTCCTTTCATTTGTTTCATTTTTAAACATTCTAAATTATTTTTCTCAAGCTTGGATTTGAATTCTACTTTTGATGTAAACTTTTCATCTACTTTTTATTTGCTATATATGTTTTTTCTCAGCATCATGGTGGTTAATATTACTATTGTGGGACTTGAGCCCAGGCACAATGATGGGTCCTTTAGGTTTTGCATGGGCTTAGATCATCACCCTTTGAAATAGAAGAGGATGCATATAGACTTGCTCTCTGATTGCCCCTCAGCCCATGTGTACAGTAGCATTCCGAGATTCCAATAAAGAATTGCTGATAGGAACTTTCAGGACAGCCTAATTTACTTTTAGAGAAACCTTTATCTTATTCAAGATTTATAGCAGCTTTCATGTTCTTCCTTAGATTTGGTACAAATTTCACTATTAGGTATTCTTTATAATTTATGATTTGGAGTTATAGATGATTCTTGGTTTTATTAAATAAAAAGTTTCTCTTTTTTTTTCTATTTTAATTTAAGAAACTGTTCTCAGGGAGATGATTTGAGTAAACTTTCCTACTTTGCCATCTTTAGTTTTATAATAAAGGCACCAAGTTTTCTTTTTAAACTTCTCTCTACCTATCAAACCATGATCATTAGCTTTCTATTGCTGCCATAGAAAATTATTAGAAACATTGCAGCTTAAAACACAAGTTTATTTTATTTATTAATTTTTTTCCTTCTTGTCTTTTTTCGTGACCGGCAACGGATCGCAACCCTCAGTGTCGCGCCTGTACCGGACCGGGACCGGCAACAGGATCGCAACCCTCGGTGTTGCTCCCACACCTTGCTCAGCCAGTGAGCGGCCAGTCTGTATGTGGGATCCGAACCCTCGGCGGGAGCGCCACCGTGCTTCCCAAGTGGCGCACTGTAGCAGTGCGCCACCGGGCTGGCCCAACACAAGTTTATTGTCTCACAGTTGTGTAGGTCAGAAGCACAGAAGCTTTTAATTGGACTCTCTGCTTGGGTCTTACAAGGTCAACGTCAATGTGTCAGCTAGCCTGGGCTCTTATCTGGAGCTTTGGGGGGAAAATCCGTTTCAAGTTCATTCAGGTTGTTGGCAGAAGTTAGTTCCTCATGGTGGTATAGCTGAAACCCCTGTTTCTTTGCTGGCTATCAGCTGGGAGCCTCTCAGGTCCTTAAGGCTGCCTACATTCCTCATCATACTGCCCCTTCCATCTACAAACCAGCAATAGGACTTCACAGGTGTGTTGATGACTCTGAAACAGGATTTAACAGGTGTGTTAAGTCCTCTCACACTCTAAATCTCTTGATCTTCCTTCTGCATCATCTCTTCTGCCTCCAGACAAAAACTCTTGCAATTATATTAGGGCCATCCAGATAATCTAGGATAATCTATTTTAAGGTTCTTAAAATTAATTACATCTGTCAAAGTCTCTTTTGCCATGCAGCATTACATATTGATACGTCCCAGAGATTAGGGTGCAGACATCTTTAGGGGGCATTATTCATCCTACCATATACATTAAAGAGAGTGGTCATATTTCTTAATACATTCTAACCCTAAGCATTGATGTTCACCAGATCAAGGTTTTTACTCTTCTGAAAGAATACTCATCATATTTAGTATTGTCTCTTTACCTATTATACCCCATTTAAATAGATTATTTTATTTTCTTGCTTAAAATAATTCAGTAGCTTACTGTACTTAGAATAAAATTTGAACTCTTTCCTATGACTCATGATATGGGCCCCAATTACCCCTCTGTAATCTCAACCCCTTATGTTCTTCCTTTTATCATCTGTCTGACAACATTGTTTAACCTCTGGCTTTTCAAATAGTCTAAACTTGATCCTGCCTCAGGTCCTTTGGACTTGTTCCTCGGCATCAGACATTCTTGCCATGATCTTGCTGTGCCTGACTCTGTTTTGTCATTTAGTCCCAAATCATCTCCCCAAAGATATCTTCTCTGAGCATCCTATGAGATACTATCTGCCCTGCATTCTCCTTTGAAGTTATTCATTTAAGTGTTCGCATGACACATATCTTCACATACCCTTCTATGTGGATGATATAGAATGATTTAAAGATTGTATTTCAGAGTCATAGCTGGTGCTTATATTTTATGCCTGTCCTCCCACCCCAGCCTCACTGAAGCTTAATTCCCACTGTTACTGTTGAGGGTGGAAAATCCTATTATGGTAATTGAAAGGTGGGGCCTTCAAGAGGTGATTAGATTGTAGGGCCATGCCGTAGTGAATGGATTAAAAATGGTGATCAGAAGTGTGGTTCTGAGGGCTTTAAAAGAAGAGCACATGACAGGGTATTCTCTCTCTGCTTCCGCCATCCTGCAATGTGAGACCCCTGAGTCACTGTCGCCACACCAAGACCCTCACCAGATGTATTCCCTGGACTTTGGACTTCCCTGCCTCAAAAACTGTAAGCAATAAATTTCATTCTCTTACAAATTATCCAGTCTCATGTATTTTGTTATAAACAACAGAAATGGAATAATACAGCTGGCCTCACCAGTAAATGAAAACACAAAAGTGAATCTGATAGGTTTATAGAAACATGTCACAAAATGGCTTGAGAAAGGAATAGGTTGAATAGGTTCTTTTTTTTTTTAAACTTAAGAATACAATTTTAATAAAATTTGAAGTGAAAGACATAGAGTAAGACTAGCAATTACTATTTACCCAATTAAAAATATAAAAGAAAGAGATTTTGAAAAAATGTGGATAGACTCTTTGATTTTTTTTTCAGGAATGGGTTCTTAAATAATTTTCTCTGTGATGTTGTAAAGTTGTTCTCACTGTACTAAAGGAGTAAAAATATCACTCGGTGGAAAGTCATGCAGTCTAGATTCTAATATTGGTTGGTGATGATAGGAAAGTCATTGAATCTTTCTCTTGGATTTTCATTTCTCATGTAAAACAAGGGATATGGACAGTTTAATCTCTGTTTATCTTCTGCTTGAAATGTCAAAGATTTTGAGTTCTGAAGTCAGTTTGATATTAAGAAGTTCTAAAAATCCCTGGATTGCCTAAGCCAGCAAAAGTCAGTTTGAGTTCTAAAGTCAGTTTGATATTAAGAAGTTCTAAAAATCCCTGGATTACCTAAGCCAGCAGTTTTCAAAGTATGGTCAACAGAGTCTCTAGAATTTCCTGAAACCATTTCTGAGGCCTTTTAAGGTCAAAAGCACTTTTAAAAAATATTAAGAATTCATTTGTCTTTTTCATTATATTGACATTTACACTGATGATACAAAAGCAAAAACGATGGACTCCTTAGCACAAATCAAGGCAGTGACACCAAAATGTGCAAGTAATAAGACCTTAAACAAGAAATATATTCACATAAAAAATCCATTTTGCTTAAGAATGTTCTTAGTGAGGCAGTAAAAATTGTTAAGTTTGTTAAATCTTGATCCTCATGTATATATCTTTTTAATATTCTTTTAAATATTGTCATATTTGACATATATGACAAAAGAAGAAGCAGGTATAAAACACTTTGACCACATACTGAAGTAACAAATTATGGTCGTTGCCTAGAGGAAAAGAACTTGTGTGATTGAGTTGCAAGTGGGACCAGCCAATGTTTAATAGAGCACCATTTGTTTTACATAAAAGAAGAATGACAAACAAACTATGGTTATTCAGATTTGGGCCTTTGGCATACATTTTCTCAAATTTGAACAAAGTGAACCTGTCTATTCAAAAAACATCCCTGACAGTCTTTGTTGCCAAAGATAAAATGAGCTTTCCAGTAAGAATTAGAATTAATTAAAAAAAAATTGTATCAACTTTCCAAACAAAGACTTTTTGATGACAGTAGTGGTTATATTAATGAACGTAGGTTTTAAAAACAGTGAATAATGAAATATGTCAACATATGAAAGATCTCAGTGATAATTCAATGATTCAATATTTTCTTAATGAAAAATTCATGAGATTACAATTCATGGATAAAATATATACTCAAAATGCAAAATAGAGCAGTGGACTTAATATAACAGCATGAAAAATTTATTAATATGATTTCAGATTCCATATTGCAATAATCTTTAAAAAGTACTACTTGTCAACTTTGGGTATACTATCAAACAGCAATATCTACATTCATTTCAAAGTCTTTTAAATTCTCTTTTCAACCTTTTAAATTTTCTTTTCCAACTATGTAACTGTGACACTGGATTTTCTTCAGGTACTTTAACCACAATAACATAGACCAACAAATTGAATGTAAAAAAAGGTACATGAATGCAACTGTCATCTATTTAGCTAGATATTTAAGAGGTTTTCAAATATGTAAAACAATGCCACTTTTATAACTAAAATTACTTATATATTGGAAAATATTGTTAATTTTTATTAAATGTGTTACTTATATTAACATGTAATGGATCGATTATTATTTAAAATAAACTAATAAATATTTTAAATTTCTCAGTTTAATCTCTAATATGGTAAACATCATATATGGATATAATCCATATAAACAAAAGCTCTTTGGGGTCATTATTAATTTTTAGGAATGTAAGGGATCATGAGACCAAAAAGTTGGAGAACCATTGGTCTGATCAGAACCAAAAGATGATTTACTCAGTAGGGTTGTCTATTTTTGTTTTTTAAATTATTCCCTTCAACCCAGTTTTCTCAGCATCATTTTCTGAAAAAATTGTGCTTTCTCCATTAAATAATCTTGCACTCTTGTTGAAAATTATTTGACCATAAACATAAGGCTTTATTTCTGAACGTTCCATTCTATTCCATTGGTCAGTATGACTGTCTTTATGCCAGTACCACACTATTTTGGTTAGTGTAGCTTTGCAGTAAGTTTTGAAATCAAGAAGTGTGAGTCCTCCAACTTTTTTCCAGTTTTTTAAGATTGCTCTGGCTATTCAGAGTCCCTTGAAATTCCATATAAATTTTAGGATGTATTTTTCTATTTCTTCAAAAATGACATTGAGATTTTGAGAGAAATTGTATTGAGTCTATAGATCACTTTGTGTAGTATTGACATATTAACAATATTAAGTCTTCTAATCCATGAACAGGATGTCTTTCCATTTGTATCTTTAATTTTTTTCAGCAGCGTTCTGTAGTTTTCAGTGCACAAGTGTTTTGCATCCTTGGTTAACTTTATTCTGAAGTATTTTATTCTTTTTTATGCTTCAATAGGTGTCTTATTCTGTTTCTGTTGCTTATAACAGTATATCTGAAACTGGGTAATGTGTAAAGAAATAGTTATTTCTTACAGTTGCAGAGTCTGGGAAGTCCATAGTTCAGGGTGTGCATCTGGTGAGGGCCTTTTTGGTGGTGACTCTGTTCAGAATGTAAGGTGCCCCATGTTGAACGGCTTCAGTGAGAGAGAGTAACACTTCACCTGCTTTCCTTTTAAAGCCATCAGAACCACACCCATTACTCCGTGAATGAATTGATCCATTCACCAGGTCATGGTCCTCATAATATAACACCTCTTCAAGGCCCCACCTTTCAATGACCATAATAGGATTTCTCAACCTCTTAACACTGNATGAGATTACAATTCATGGATAAAATATATACTCAAAATGCAAAATAGAGCAGTGGACTTATTATAACAGCATGAAAAAAATATTAATATGATTTCAGATTCCATATTGCAATAATCTTTAAAAAGTACTACTTGTCAACTTTGGGTATACTATCAAACAGCAATATCTACATTCATTTCAAAGTCTTTTAAATTCTCTTTTCAACCTTTTAAATTTTCTTTTCCAACTATGTAACTGTGACACTGGATTTTCTTCAGGTACTTTAACCACAATAACATAGACCAACAAATTGAATGTAAAAAAAGGTACATGAATGCAACTGTCATCTATTTAGCTAGATATTTAAGAGGTTTTCAAATATGTAAAACAATGCCACTTTTATAACTAAAATTACTTATATATTGGAAAATATTGTTAATTTTTATTAAATGTGTTACTTATATTAACATGTAATGGATCAATTATTATTTAAAATAAACTAATAAATATTTTAAATTTCTCAGTTTAATCTCTAATATGGTAAACATCATATATGGATATAATCCATATAAACAAAAGCTCTTTGGGGTCATTATTAATTTTTAGGAATGTAAGGGATCATGAGACCAAAAAGTTGGAGAACCATTGGTCTGATCAGAACCAAAAGATGATTTACTCAGTAGGGTTGTCTATTTTTGTTTTTTAAATTATTCCCTTCAACCCACACACTTACTGCCATCTGATCTTTGACAAAGGCACCAAGCCTATTCATT
>NW_007743757.1:17615-18555 GCF_000696425.1 Galeopterus variegatus | reverse complement strand
TAAATTTTAGTATCAAGCTTTATGCTAAGTAGATTAATAATAATCATTGTTTGAATTCAAAGATTTTGATCAAGTTTATCAAGTATGACTGAAAATATGAAAAACTGGTAGAAATTATTCAAAGGTATTTATTTTGGTTGAATACTTATTTGATATGCTTTATTATTCAATAGAACAACAATTCTAGGAAACACCAAGGCAATTTTATGTATAAATGTTATAATGGAGAGATCAACATATATTTACCTATAAAATCAGAGCATCACCATTTCTAAGAGGCTTCTGATCCTCTAAATTAATTTCCAAATATTTTCTAGGTCATTATATTAAAAGTGATAAATAATCTTTGAAAATGGAAGAAGTCCTTCTGTAGGGCTGGTTTCAGAATATTTCAGGCCAGTATTACTGAACTATCTATTTCTGGCATCTAAGCGTTCAGGGTTCTCCTAAGATGGGGAATACTTAAGTAAGGCTGAGATGTCTGCAAGAGTTCACAAGTCAGAGTTGATTCATGAGCAAGGGTCTACTTTCCTTCCCTGGTTGTCGTACATTGCTCTCTTTGGGTACTGCTTTTGTGTGCTTGGGCAGTCTTTTATTCCTTGAGTGATAAGGAACAACTGCCCAGACTGCTAATTACAAGGGACACTAACTGGCCATGGGAGTAAATTGGAAATTTGGTGCTAGTTAATCCAGATTTCTACAGATCACACCCTAAATAATTAGTAGCAGTTAATAATTGGCAATGTATAAGCTTGTATCTCTTCCTAGGAACTGGGAGAGAGCTTTCCCCATTCAAGAAAGCCTAACTTTTACTCGGATGTGATGCTGAGGGGGTAAGGAAGACATTTTGGGATGGTAATGGTGTTAGAAATTTTGAGAGAAAAAATTAGGTGTGTATATATATATATATATATATATATATATACACACACACACACAC
>NW_007743757.1:14658-16327 GCF_000696425.1 Galeopterus variegatus | reverse complement strand
GAAATGGCAAAATAGAGGCAGAGGAGCAACCTTGTGAACCTGGATTGTCTACTTCTGGACAAACAAAAGAAAAATCTGGTGTATCATATAGAGTCCTGGCAGACATAGGTAGTGGATCAAAAGGCTATTAAAAATAATTCATTAAAGAGACTATTTACATAGATGTACACAAGGATAAAGGAACTGCATCAGCTGGAATTTCACAAAGAAATGGAAGCAATAGCAGATTTTAAAAAAGAGGTTTATTGTAAGGAGTGGGCTCATATGATTAGGGAGGCTGGCAGATCCAAAATCTGCTGATGTCCCATTTCCAATCTGAAGGCTGACAGGCTACTGCAAAGCCAGGAAGAGCTGATGTTTCGGTTGAAGGCCATTGGGGAAAAGAACTCTCTTACTTGGGAAGGGTCAGCCTTTTGGTCTACTCAGGGATTCAACTGATTGTATGAAGCCCACTCACATTATGGAATGCAATCCGCTTTACTGATTTAAATGTAAATCTCATCCAGAAAAATCTTCACAGAAGCACCAAGAATCATGTTTGATTAAATATCTGGGCACTCTGTGGTCCAATCAAGTTGCCATTATAAAATTAACCATCAAAGGTGCTAACAAGAGATGATACAACACCCAAGGACTAGAAATGGTGGGGAGTCTGAAGGCTTAAGGAGGGAAACAGTGTTCACTGGAGCCAGCAAGAACTCGAATCAGAGAAGAGGAGCTGCCTCGTATGACCTGTTGGCTATACCGGAAAGTAACTGCCAAAAGTACAGCTATGCAAGTATGGGTGGGAGGGGGCATTATGGGAAATAAATATGTGATCCTTTCTCTTCCCACCTAAGCCAGAGGGCGGAAGAGCTTGGGTGATGCTGTCCATAGAGGTCAGCCTCCAGGGACACAGAGCAAGGCAGAGATTAGTAAAGGTAAGTGGGGAGGTTGGGATTAACCAGTACACTTTAATAATTTAAACCACTCTGTAAATAGTCTCTTGATGAAGTCATTTTAAAGAGCACAGAACAGTGTAATTAAGACAATCAAATACAGATACAAAAGCTGATACAGAAGGTGATAAATTTGGTTACTTCAGTTGCTGGATTTTAATTCCTTGATTGAAATGCTACTATGGATAATTACCCTGTATGTACTGCCCAATTAAGGCACACTATAGTGCAGTGAACCACGAACATGTGGTTTACTTTATTACTTATGTATTAAATGGCTTCATATTTTTCTCAATAAATTTTCTCATTGACAATTTTCTCAAATGACACACACACACACACACACACATATATAAAGTTGTATATGATTTTTGATACTGGATAATCAGTTTCTCCACATTCCTGCTAAAGGAATCTTGAACAACTATTTAAATAGTATTGATTTGAAGAGAAAGCAAATTACTAGCCTTATTCTTTTTTTTTTTTTTTTTTAAAAAAGATGACCGGTAAGGGGATCTTAACCCTTGACTTGGTGTTGTCAGCACCACGCTCAGCCAGTGAGCGAACCGGCCATCCCTATGTGGGATCTGAACCCGGGGCCTTGGTGTTATTAGCACCGCACTCTACCGAGTGAGCCACGGGCCGGCCCATGACACTGGGTCTAATATACTAGCTAAAGCCTACATAATGGATTAAGGTGTTGCTAACATTTGAAGAGATAGTTTCATTTG
>NW_007743757.1:13192-14136 GCF_000696425.1 Galeopterus variegatus | reverse complement strand
TAGCTAAAGCCTACATAATGGATTAAGGTGTTGCTAACATTTGAAGAGATAGTTTCATTTGCGGTTGGATGACATATGATTGTCATCAGTGATTGATGGTGCTTTCCTGGAGCTGACTGAGACAGGGATTTCATTCATTTTTGTGGGAATCAGCACATGAGGTAGTATCTCAATCTTCCTGGACTACACTTGATTCCTGTGGGCCTTGGAGTTTGGCTCACGAAGCAGAGGGCGGTAGCTCTAGTTTACTTAATACAGAACTATGGGGGTTGGGGATGCTGGCCATTCTGCTCATGGAGAAAGAGAGACTGATTTCCATGATACCACCATGTAGTTTATCTGATGGTAGGCAAATACACTGAATCAGCCATTAACTCACAATTCCTACTTGAAATCAGACCTGGCTAAGTGCTTATCTTGGTCTGCTATGACTAAAGTTAAGTATCTTTAAATATGTGGGTGAGACAGTCAAGGATGCAAATAAGCCAAAGATCTCAATTGCATACAGAGAATAACAACTCCACTGATCCAAACTTGGCAGCACTGCACACTGCTGTTAAGTAGAACTGACTCATAGCAGCTGCGGTCATTTCCAAGAGTCCAGAAGGATTGGATAGAGGGGCAGGAATGCCACAGTGTGTGATGGTCACCTAAATTGGTATGGAATTGCTCTTTGAGTTCTTTAAACCTCCCTCAAATATACTAACATTTTGTCCTTTGAGAAATACATATGTTGAAGAGCCCAGGTTTTGTTAACAGACCATGATACTGGCATGAGAATAGATGCTGATATGTTCTGGATGTTCTATTAAATTTAGTATACCACTTGGAGTTCCTTAGTTTCTATATGCTTTACAGTGTAAGGGTTGGTGGGTAGTGTTTTTTGGAGAGGAATATGGAGCTAACCATGGAATTTTGAAGATTTTTTTTTTCATCCACCAAAA
>NW_007743757.1:9260-12201 GCF_000696425.1 Galeopterus variegatus | reverse complement strand
GAAAAAAAAAAAAAAAAAAAAAAAAAAAAAAAAAAAAAAAAAAAAAAGATTATCCTAATTATTGCCTTCACATTTGTCAGTCGTTACAGTAGGTGGCAAGACAATTTGCCCCACGGGATTGAAATTACATGCCTTTGGTGCATCATCCGACATATAAGCCTTCCTTGATATTGTGAGAATATTGTACTGAAAAGCAGTCGCCTTTGCTGCCCCACGCTGTTCTGGACTTCAGGAAGAGCATATGTCAGATTTTTTTAGTTGTTATAAATTTTATGGATCATTGGAGATTTATTCCAAGTTGTATTTTCTTTTTTACTTTGTTGTTGTGTTTTTTAAATTTGTTTTTGATTTGTTAGTATGAAAATCTAGATCTTTTTGCATAGGTATGAAAAGCATGATTTTTGTGCTAACTATTCAAGTTATGGTTGGCATTACATGCTTAGTCCATGGAAGGCCTATATGTCTCATCACCCCATCTCAACACTAAGCTGACATGAAGAAATAATTGAAAAGCAAATTAATTTTTGTGTAATCTCTCGAGAGCACACAGCAGAGAGAATATATCCATAATGCCTAGAGAGGTGCTTTAAGATCCTCTTTCCCCATGTTTTGGTTACCTATTGCTATGTAGCAATGCACCCCCAAATTAGTGACTAACAGCATCAATAACTAGCTTTTATCTTTTGCAATTCTCTGAATTGATGAGATCAGCTGGGTGGTTCTGTTCTGCTGCTGCTGGCTGGAGCTGAAGTCGTTAGGAGGCTCATTTGGGCTGGAACATCTAAGGTGGCTCCTTCACATGATTGGCAGTTGGTCTTGGCTGTCAGCTGGGAGCTCAACTGAGACTGTCTGTCAGAATGTCTCAGTTTTCCTTACTGTGGCCACTCAGTGAGGCTTTGGCTTTTCACAGCATGGCAGCTGGGTTCTAAGAGAGAGATTTTCAAGTGTGTAAAAGAGATAGCTTTGGATCTCTTTAGGGTCAGCCACGGAAGTTACACAAGATCACTTCCATCACATTCTATTGGCCAAAGCAAGTCACAGGGCTGTCCCAGATTCAAAGGAGTTGAGGGAGACTCTGCTATGCTCTGAATGCGTCCTTCCAAAATTTGGGTTGAAACCTAAGACCCAATGTGATAGTATTGAGAGATCGGGCCTTTTGGGAAGTGATTAAGTGATGAGGGGGAGCCTCATGGGATTAGTGCCCTTATAAAAGAAGTTGAAGGGAGAGCCCTGGTCCCTTTTCTGCCCTATGCCATGTGTGGACACAGCAAAAAGATGCAGTCTATGAGGAGCAGCATGTAGATCTTGGACTTCCCAGCTTTCAGAACTGTGAGAAATAAATTTCTGTTATTTATAAATTGCCCAGTGTAACATATTTTGTTATAGCAGCAGGAACAGAGTAGGATGCTCACCTTCTTGATAAGTTATAGTGGCAACATGTATGGCCATCTTCACTCCACTACAACCATCTGTCTCAATATCTCATACACATGGAAGCTGCTCCCAAATCTCTCTCCCCCTGCATTCCCAACTCTGCCCAGACCCTGTCCTCCAAAATTCTGTCTCTCAAGCTTTTCTCTTTTATCTCCTGCTTCCCTTTCAATCCATGCATGTCATCTCTCTAGTACATCTGCCCTTTACAGTGTAAACCCACCCAGCTAGTCTTTTTTAGTTTTCCAGTCTTTCTCCCTTACTGATTATCTTGATTTTCATAATAAACTGTTAATTTATTAGGATTGTTAATAACATAATGCCCCTTAATGGAAGCAAGCAGGACTGGAGAGTGGATGAGATTATGAATTTTATTCTGGTCAGATCTACGTTTGTGTGATGCAGAGCATCACGAGCACATGACACCAGTTGATCCCTAGAGGGTGACACAAGGGGAGGTCTAGTTGAGAAGGTGACTGATTCAGAACTGAGTCCTGGAGATTGCCTGAGGCAGATGAGGCATCAGGACTAATGAGAATGGTGCTTACTCAACACTATGTTATTTTGAAGAACAACGTTGCTGGTCCTAGGGAAATCCTACAGAGTTTAGTTGTGAATTTGAGACTTCTTAGAAGTAGATCCCTTGCAGAAGTTAGTTTCAAAGGCAATGAACTTCAGGCAAATATACCTTTTGGCAGGTCTGTCCTTAGAACAAGAGTATAAACTGAGGCCCACAAACCTTATGTCTAAATATTTAAAAATTGTAACTCAAGTTAATAATCTGTTCTGGGGCTGGCCTGGTGGTGCACCGGAGAGTGCGCCACTTGGGAGTGTGGCGGTGCTCCCGCCGAGGGTTCGGATCCCATGTGGAGACCGGTTCACCGCTCACTGGCTGAGCACGGTGCGGGCACAACACCGAGGGTTGTGATCCCGTTGCCGGTCCCCGGTACAGGCGCGACACCAAGGGTTGCGATCCCATTACCGGTCAGTAAAAAAGACAAAAAGGAAAAAAAAAATCTGTTGTGGAATATACCAATATTTATAAAGCAAATGTATTTCACAGGGCCTCCAAAGCCCTGTAGTTTCAGGTTTAGCCTAACTTCTTAAAAGTACATATAGAAATGTTAACCTTGCAAAAGACAGGGAACTTTCCTCAGGCTAGGGTCTCTGATGTGGATGGAGAGTTGGGACACAGCAAGGTTGCTGGCTCAAGGACAGACAAGTTACTGATTGATATGTAAAGATACTGGGAAATTGCTGTAGGGAAAAACAGTGTTTGCTAATATCAAGCTTTTGTTGGGGGATCGACTTAACCTTTTGCAAACTACATTATGGAATGTCACTTTGCTTGTTTCACTGATGTTAAACTATACTTAGACATAACCCCACCTATGTTCTTTTCCTGTAACTTGCTGGTCTGGAGAATAAATGCAGGGTGAGAACCCCAATTCATGGTTAATTTCCCAAAAAGAAGGAATGCCTCTCTCTTGAGGGTTCTGGGAAATTAACC
>NW_007743757.1:8300-8819 GCF_000696425.1 Galeopterus variegatus | reverse complement strand
CTTTGGGGTCTCTCACGGCCCAGAAGAGATGGGCTTTGAGTAATCCTTTTGTGGTTCCATCACCCAGGGGAAGATAGGTGACAAATCCGTGTGAGGGAAAGCAACAATCTGTTAAAATAAAATTTGTCCTGTTCTCTTACCTTGACAATACCTTTGTATTGACCAGGGAGGCTAGGTGCAGATTTATAATTCTGACTTCTCAGGGTTCTGTGGTAAAATGTGGGAGCTTGGGGAAAGTGGGGCCTGGTTCCTGCCTGCTCCCTGTTTCTCCCCACCATCGTCACCTTCTTGTGCTGAGAGGGGCTTTCCCACATGTGTGTCAATACCCCAGGTTGCACTTCAGAACTGCATCCATAGTCCCTAAATACAGGAGCCCCTTAGCCATTCCTTTGGCCTGGGATGAGCAAATGACAGTTGCCACCTGCTTTCCAAAGGCACACCTGGTGAAGCATCCCATTCTAGCCTTGGCCTCAGGAATGTCTGTGTGGAGGATTCCAGGGTTTCAGATACCCAGAGCTG
>NW_007743757.1:5738-7356 GCF_000696425.1 Galeopterus variegatus | reverse complement strand
AGCGTCTCAAGCACAGGGTGGGGGTTCTTGTCCAGGTGAAGGGCAATACTGCCTTTAGCCATGGGTATGCAAAAATTCAACTTAATTTCCCCCCCACCGGTTCAGCAGCCAGAGTTCTACTCTGCGCTTCACTTCCTATTGCTGAGGTCCAAGAAAGAGTGAGACTGTTGGGGGTTGGGTGGGAGTGCAAATGGACTGAAAACGCTGAGGTTTGGGTGAAAATGTGATAAGCGGGGCTGAGGCTGGGAATTAGGAGGCTGAGCTAGACAGGCTCTGGGTCGGTGTGGAGGCACTGAGCTGTGCTATGGGAGCTTGGTAGCATTTGGCTTGTGTCCAGTGAGCCTGCCTTAGGGCAGCTGTCCACACTGGGACTTTAAGGATTCAGATTTTTGGAACAGCCTAGTGATTAGATGATACCCATGTTTAAACTATTCATAAGAAACCCCAAATATTGAAGGGGTTTTAAAAGTCTGTCAAATAGTCCTTTCTGCCCAGAGATTAAAGGAAGGAGAAAGTTCTGTATTGGATATCCTGAACTATCTCCTTCAGACTCGAACTGATTCAGCTCCCTAGGAAATGCTTTCTGAGCGTGGGTAATCATTTGTATTTGAGACTTTCTGAGTCATTGGTTAGAGCAAGTTTGCATCATCAGATACACCTTTTACACCAGTCTTCTGAATGTTCCCCAGTCATTTGTTGTGATTGTATTATGGTGAGAGTGTGTATTCTTTTCCTGCCCCATGACTGGTGTGAGTACTCTAGGAAAAGTTGGTGTGGCTTCTGTCTGGATGTATTGATGCTGGTTTTTGGGGGGAGTATTCCCCTAAGTACCAGGAAATGCTTGGAATACCCTAACCCAAATGAGGGTGCCAGACTCTAATTGATCTGTGCTATGATCAACACCTGGCAGATCAGATGCCTTTGTAGGAAGAGAAGGTCAGTGGTTTGGACCTCTGGAGTTAATGACCATGCAATAATTTCCTAAAGTCTGAGGCTCACTTCTGCTACTGATAACACTCCCACTCTTATTTTGGACTAAAGTATAAGTGCAGACTAAGTAAGCCATTCTGATGGTTGCAACAGCACACGACATGGGTGACTGATCTTGGGATATCACTTTACTTCTATGATGTCTATACATTGTACAGTCAATTAAAACCTGAGATTCTGAAATTCAGACTGTTCACCATTTTTAAATAAATTCTTTTGGGATTCCAGGACTACCACTGAGGTCCGGGTTTTGCATATTGGGTCTTCAGAAGTCGTTCCCCGCCCCCACCTCATTTGGGGAAATACACTGCAGGGCTGGAATATAGAAATGCATAGAAATGCAGTTCTATGCATATGTGTCCATGTGAATGTGCACACTTGTGTGCATACATACATATGTTCCATGTGGTTGCTCCTGGAATCAATCAGAAAAATTCAGGGTGGAGGTTGAGGGAGGGACTACTTCTTAGGCTTACAGAGTATTGGGAAATAGAGAGTTTTTAACAGGGGAGGAAGGGTTGTACATAGCAGCTTCCTGGCCATTCCCAGTGGAAATTAAAAACCAACAGAAGAATTATAACATAATCCTTCTGTTAGTTCTCCAATGTTTTCCATTATTTGGACATAA
>NW_007743757.1:2805-4682 GCF_000696425.1 Galeopterus variegatus | reverse complement strand
GTTTTTCAGAGAGAGATCTGAATTACCAGAGTTTAGGCTTTGTGCATCGGGGGCCTCGAGGAAAAGAGGTGGAAACACTTTGAAGAAAATTGAGGAAGGATAGAACGAAATTTTGATTTTATAATTTGGCCCAAACTAAACCTTAAATATTTAATTTATTAATTGTATTTTACAAATGGCTATTAGTGATTTCAATATGCTAATCTTTCCAAATCCTTTACAAATATTAACTGCTTTAAACCTCAAGCTACAAGGTGGGTACTATTAATGTTATCCTTATCCTGAAGGTAAGAAAACTGAGGAAGGAAGAAGGTATTTGCCCAGGGGATGTAAGTAAATAGGACGTAAATGTAGACACACTGTCTCTGGGTCAGCCGTCTTCCTACTACACATTCTGCCTGCCGTCCATATACAATACAAAACTGTAATGAATGTCAGGATTCAGAGAGAAGCACAGTTGTACTTAATCCTTTATCTTCATTTTTTTCTTAGAAAACCTGATGATGATGATGGATGTGTGTCTGGGCTGTTTTAAATTTGTCTGAGCTCATTTTTACCATTATCTAATCATCATCTTCTCATGTTAGGATAGCATTCTTCTCTTGGGCAAAGTTCATTCATCCATTGCTGTGCAGAGCATGACATACCGCTCTTATTTAGATTCTGATATATGAAAGTGAAGGGGCTTGTAGACTATCTTGCAATGTTTCAGTTTACAAATCATGTGTATTTCTATGCAAGATAAACCAGAAACTATAATTTAGTAAAGACTTATTGAGCACTTAATACATGTTAGGCATTATATTAAGTATTTTACAAAGATTTGCTCATTGAATCCTTGCCACAAGCCTATGAGGTAGCTACTATTATTGTCTTCATTTTATGAATGAGTGAACTGAGGACTCAAGAGGTGAAAACAAAAGATGAAAAAAAAAANAAAAAAAAAATAGCAAACATAAAACAAAACACCTAGAAATGAGCAGAGCCAAGCTTTACAGAATTCTTTTTCTAATTTTGTTTCGGTAGCTGGGATACAGGGATACAATCCCTTGACCTTGGTGTTATAGGGCTGTGCTCTAACTATCTGAGCTAACTGGCCATCCCTAGAGCTGAGATTTAAACCGGCACTCTGACTCCACAGTACGACATCAGACTGCCTAAGTTAGAATTCTGAATTTGGCCCCACTGCTATAGAATAAATGTTAGAACATAAAAATCACATAGGCAACATCACAAAAAGCAAGAACTTAATAAAGGTTAACTATAATTTTTCTTCAGTACGTTTTTGATTTTTATGTCTTATTTTTTATCTAGTTTATTAAATGTTATTGAAGTCTAAAATTTGTACAGGAAGTGAACATATCCTAAAGTGTAGAACTCACTGAGTTTTCACAAACTGAACACGCTCGTGTAGTCAGCATTTAAAAAAAAATTTATATTATTTATTGAATCAAAATCAATTATACATATTTTTGGGGTTGAACATTGAGGTATGTTGATTAAATCAATATTACTAGCATATATATTGTTACATCGTAATTATTCTTTATGCCCCTTGTTCAATCTCTCCCCTTCCTCCATTCCCTCTCCCTCCCCCCTCTAATTGCCCTAGATTTCTTCTCTCCTTCTGAAAGAATAATGGTTACTCTGTTAATTGTTACCTGGATGATCTGTCCAATGCTGAGAGATGTGATCAGGTCCCCCAATATTATCATAGAGCAGATGTTTCTTCTGTCACTCTGAAATGGGTTTTGTGGAAAGAGACATCCTCTTCTTTTCTTTGTCTCTGCTGGTGACTCTTCTTGTGTGAATGCACTCCAGTGGTTGGCGGACTATCTGTGTGGTGGTTGTGGCATCTAGCCGCTTTTATAGCAGCC
>NW_007743757.1:0-2795 GCF_000696425.1 Galeopterus variegatus | reverse complement strand
CTTTGTCTCTGCTGGTGACTCTTCTTGTGTGAATGCACTCCAGTGGTTGGCGGACTATCTGTGTGGTGGTTGTGGCATCTAGCCGCTTTTATAGCAGCCATGGTTATTGTGGTGGCTGTGGTGGGCCACCCACATGGAGGTGCTGTTTTTGGTATGCTCCTTGGCACTGGTGGTATGCATGGTTTTGGGGTGTGTTTGGTCCCCTTCTCCATGCCTCTGGTCCCTGGGCAGGTCCCAAGGAGTTGGTGCCATGTGCCTAGTTGTGGGAGAAGGGTCCAGTCCCCTTCTCCATGTCCTGGGTTCCTGGGCGGGCCCCGAGGTGCTGGCACAGTGTGCCTGTTTGAGAGAGGGCAGTCTAGTCCCCTTCTCCATGCCCTGGGTCTCTGGGCAGGCCCCAAGGCACGAGCGCCATGTGCCTGGTTGTGGGAGGGCAGTCCAGTACCCTTATCCATGCCTCGGGTACCCAGGTGGGCCCCAAGGTGCTGGCATTTTGTCCCTGCTGTGGGAGGAGGGTCCAGTCCCTGGCTCCATACCTCAGGTCATTGGGCAGGACCTGAGGCACTGGCTTTGTGTACCTGGTTGTGGGAGAGAGGTCCAGTCCCCTTCTCCATGCCCTGGGTCCTGAGGTGGGCTCTGAGGTGCTGGCTTGTGTGTCTGGTTGTGGGAGAGAGGTCCGGTCCCCTTCTCCATGCCCCGGGTCCCTGGGTGGGTTCCGAGGTGCTGGCATGTTGTACCTGGTTGTGGGAGGGTGGTCCAGTCCCCTTCTCCATGCCCTGGGTCCCTGGGTGGGGCCCAAAGTGCTGGCATGGTGTGCCTGGTTGTGGGAGAGAGGTCCAGTCCCCTTCTCCATGTCTCAGGTCCCCTAGTGGGCCCTGAAGAACTGGCTCAGTGTGCCTGGTTGTGGGAGAGAGGTCTATTCCCCTCCTCCTTGCCCCAGGTCCCTGGGTGGGCTCCGAAGTGCTGGCATGTTGTGCTTGGTTGTGGGAGGATGGTCTGGTCCCCAAGTCCATACCCTGGGTCCCTGGGTGGGCCCCAAGGCACTGGCTCAGTGTGCCTGGTTGTGAGAGGGTGGTCCGGTCCCCTTCTCCATGCCCTGGGTCCCTGGGTGGGGCCCAAGGTGCTGGCATGGTGTGCCTGGTTGTGGGAGAGAGGTCCAGTCCCCTTCGCCATGTCTCAGGTCCCCTAGTGGGCCCTGAAGAACTGGCTCAGTGTGCCTGATTGTGGGAGAGAGGTCTATTCCCCTTCTCCTTGCCCCAGGTCCCTGGGTGGGCTCTGAAGTGCTGGCATGTTGTGCTTGGTTGTGGGAGGATGGTCCGGTCCCCAAGTCCATACCCTGGGTCCCTGGGTGGGCCCCAAGGCACTGGCTCAGTGTGCCTGGTTGTGAGAGGGTGGTCCAGTCCCCTTCTCCATGCCCTGGGTCCCTGGGTGGGCCCCAAGGCACTGGCTCAGTGTGCCTGGTTGTGAGAGGGTGGTCCGGTCCCCTTCTCCATGCCCTGGGTCCCTGGGTGGGGCCCAAGGTGCTGGCGTGGTGTGCCTGGTTGTGGGAGAGAGGTCCAGTCCTCTTCTCCTTGCCCCAGGTCCCTGGTGTTAGGCAATTATGTTTTAGCCAATGTCTAAGATGGCGGCGGGCAGATGGGAGGAACACCGAAAATGGCTGCAGAGAGTTTCAGGTCCCTAGAACAGCACATTTTCCGAGAATCACAAACCCCCCCCTCCCCTTCTTACTTACCACCACATCCCCTTCCCACGTGCATGAATTTCTCCATCTATAGAAAAATCCCAACTCAGCTTAAACTGCGCTTGCTTCCCTCCCCTTCCTTCTTAGCCAATAGGAACAGTCCAGCTCAGCCTAACTGGATATAAAAGGCCCACCCCGACTCTTGCTGTTGCTGCTCCCACTTACGAGATGGCAGCCCGCTTGTTCATTTTGCCTGCCTAATACACTTTGGTTGAGTTCCTGTCTCCTGGTGTGTTCCTTTTGTGCTCGGGCCGGGGTTTTTCCTTTCACGTGGGTAGGACCCAAGGCACTGGCTCAGTGTGCCTGGTTGTGGGAGAGAGGTCTGGTCCTCTTCTCCCTGCCTCGGGTCCCTGGGCAGACCCCAAGGTGCTGGTGTGGTATGACTGGTTGTGGGAGGGGGCCAGTTCCCTTCTCCATGTTTCAGGACACCAGGCTGGCCCCGAGGCACCAGTGCAGTTTGTCTGGAAGTCAGAGTGGGGTCCAGTCCCCAGATCCCAGCCTCTGGTTCCCAGGCAGGCCCCAAGGTGCTGGTGGTGTGCCTGGGCTGGAGCTAGTCTTTTGTCCTTTCCGTTTAACATGGGGAAACTTCCTTTGGGAACCAGTACTTGAGTGTGTGGTTGTTTAAACTGTTACTTTGCTGCTGTTTCCCTAGGGAAGGCTTTTTATGCAGCTCAGGGTTTAATGGTTGATCTTNAGAAGAATTATAACATAATCCTTCTGTTAGTTCTCCAATGTTTTCCATTATTTGGACATAAAAGAGTAAAAAAGAGAAAATTATATTACATTTTGCAATTTACAGTTCCTAAATAATCAGGGTACAGTAGGCAGTCATGTATTTGTTTTGATTGAGAATGGCAGTATTTTCTGATTGAAAATATCACCCAGTTGGCAAGAAATGGTGCTGGGAGTTTATACCATTTGTGTCACTTCACTAGGCTATAAAGCAGATTTCAGAATGCTCCATTAACATTACAAATGCTATTGGAGAAAAACTCACCAATTATTATTTATTAGAAAAGGTTACTTTTTTTTCACATTAAGTGGAATGAAACATAGC
>NW_007743756.1:17816-18194 GCF_000696425.1 Galeopterus variegatus | reverse complement strand
GCTTGAATGCCGTTTGCATTGTGATTTCGCTTCAATTTTCAGAAAACAAACTCCTCTTAGCGCAACTTCTCTACTAACTGCCACATCTTCGGTTCAGTGAGTTATGCTGGATTCTCAGCGGGAAGCTTCTCTGACGGTTTTTCACAGAGATTTTGAAGCAGAAGTCTCACAAGCCGTATCCCCCATAGGCTTCAATGGGCTTTCCCATAGAACTTGCAAACCTGAATTCCTACATGCTAGATGTGAGAAGCACATTCTGCTCCCTCATTTCTTAATGTTAAAGTGGCTTGGAGAAGCTGAACCTCCAGGGAGTGTTCTTGGCAGGGATATACACCACACTTTTCAAGCCTGCTTGAATGCTGTTTGCAGTGTGATTTT
>NW_007743756.1:11679-12171 GCF_000696425.1 Galeopterus variegatus | reverse complement strand
TGAATTCCTACATGCTAGATGTGAGAAGCACATTCTGCTCCCTCATTTCTTAAAGTTAAAGGGGCTTGGAGAAGCAGAACCTCCACGGAGTGTTTTTGGCAGAGATATACACCACACTTTTCACGCAGGCTTGAATGCCGTTTGCAGTGTGATTTTGCTTCTAATTCCAGATAACAAAATGTTTGGAGCTCAACTTCTCTTGTAACTGCCACATCTTCAGTTCATTGAGTTATGCTGGATTCTAAGCGGGGAAGCTTCTCTGACGCTTTTTGCAGAGATTTTGAAACAGAAGTCACACAAGCCGTTTCCCCCATAGGATTCAATGGGCTTTCCCATGGAACTTGCAAACCTGAATTCCTACATGCTAGATGGGAGAAGCACATTCTGCTCTCTCATTTCTTAAAGTTAAAGTGGCTTGCATGAGCTCAACGTCCAGGGAGAGTTTTTGGCAGAGATATACACCACACTTTTCAAGCCTGCTTGAATGCCGTT
>NW_007743756.1:9271-9584 GCF_000696425.1 Galeopterus variegatus | reverse complement strand
GCTCTCTCATTTCTTAACGTTAAAGGGGCTTGCTGAAGCTGAACGTCCAGGGAGTGTTTCTTGCAGAGATATACACCACATTTTTCAATCCTGCTTGAATGCCGTTTGCAGTGTGGTTATGCTTCTATTTTCAGAAAACAAACTCCACTTAGCTCAACTTCTCTACTAACTGCCACATCTTCGGTTCAGTGAGTTATGCTGGATTCTAAGCGGGGAAGCTTCTCTGACGGTTTTTCACAAAGATTTTGAAGCAGAAATCTCACAAGCCGTATCCCCCATAGGCTTCAATGGGCTTTCCCATAGAACTTGCAAA
>NW_007743756.1:5892-6148 GCF_000696425.1 Galeopterus variegatus | reverse complement strand
GAACTTGCAAACCTGAATTCCTACACGCTAGATGTGAGAAGCACATTCTGCTCCCTCATTTCTTAAAGTTAAAGTTGCTTGGAGAAGCTGAACCTCCAGGGAGTGTTTTTGGCAGAGATATACACCACACTTTTCACGCCTGCTTGAATGCCGTTTGCATTGTGATTTTGCTTCTAATTCCAGAAAGCAAAATGATTGGAGCTCAACTTTTCTTGTAACTGCCACATCTTCAGTTCATTGAGTTATGCTGGATTCT
>NW_007743756.1:0-225 GCF_000696425.1 Galeopterus variegatus | reverse complement strand
CAGAGATTTTGAAGCAGAAGTCTCACAAGCCGTATCCCCCATAGGCTTCAATGGGATTTCCAATAGAACTTGCAAAGCTGAATTCCTACATGCTAGATGTGAGAAGCACATTCTGCTCCCTCATTTCTTAAAGTTAAAGTGGCTTGGAGAAGCTGACTCTCCAGGGAGTGTTTTTGGCAGAGATATACACCACACTTTTCACGCAGGCTTGAATGCCGTTTGCAT
>NW_007743755.1:17528-18198 GCF_000696425.1 Galeopterus variegatus | reverse complement strand
TTTATTACAAGGCCAGTAGAAAGATATGTGAACATATTAATCAAGGGGATAACTTGTCTGATTTAGAGCTTCAAACAGTGACTTTTGCTCTTGTGTACATCATCAGTTTCAGGAGGGACAAGGTCTTAAGCAGGAAAAAAAAATGTTAGAAAGGTATTTTGATGATGCCGAGAGATGACTGTGCTATCATTACCTCCAGATAACTTTGGCTGAGTCGGTGGGTACAATAGGAAGCAGGGGAGAGAGAACCTGAATGGGAAGACAAATCAAAAGTCAGTACAAATCACTCAGCATCCAGGGAAATTGAAATCAAAACCACACTGAGATATCATCATACCTCAGTTAGACTGCCTATTATCAAAAAGATGCAGAATAACAAATGCTGGCAAGGATAAGGAGAAAGGGGAACCCTCCTACACTTTTGGTGAAACTGTAAACTGGTACAGCCATTAAAAGTATGGAGTTTCCTCAAGCAATTGCAGATAGAACTGCCACAAAATCCAGCAATCCCATTACTGGGCATGTACCCAAAGGAATGGAAATCATCAGGTCGAAGGAATATCTGCCCTCCCACATTTATCGCAGTGTGGTTTTGATTTGAATTTCCCTGGATGCTGAGTGATTTGTACTGACTTTTGATTAGTCTTCCCATTCAGGTTCTCTTTCCTCT
>NW_007743755.1:10958-12244 GCF_000696425.1 Galeopterus variegatus | reverse complement strand
CCCTTCCCTTTAATTCCTCATAATCTTATGTTTTATATCCATGTCAACTCTTGGTATCTTCATTCAATAGCATTCCATTAAAAGTATATTTAATAAATAATGCTTTAAATATGATGTATGTGAGAGCCATCTTTTCCTAATTCCCAGCACAATTTCAGGACAACCCGTCCCCATTTATGAAGGTGATTTTTCAATTTGATAGGTGAGGTCATTGGGTGGGTGTATTTGAAAGTTTGTATACATGTTTACATCATGCCTAGAAGTTCTAATTCACAAACAAAAAAAATTATTAATTTCCAAGGAATAACACCAACATTTTCTGAATTCACTTATATTTTATGTCTCAGAATTATCTTTTCCTTTCATTCAATTGGCCATCCTAATCTGTTATTTATGTTGCCTCTCTGATTTAGGCTTTCACTTTTTATCTTGTTGAAATTATGTGGGTCTTAGTTTGTCTCACCTACAAACTATTGTCACTTTCTCTAAATTGTTTTTGTAATGAAATCATATCCTAACACCCCTGTCAGAATAACTTTATTTAATATACCTTTTATCAGTATAACAAGTGACTTTCTCAAATATGTTCAATGATTTCCTCTTATGTACAAAACAAATACGAGTTATAGACATTGTATTGACTTCTCTGCCCTCCTCCAAGGTTTTTGTATCCAATACAATACATAAAATATTACAAAATGTTATTCTTCTCCAATAATCTTAAAAGAGAAGAAAAGCAATTGATGTGCTAAAATTCCAGGTGGAATTTTAGTGCTTGTAAATTCCACAGAATATAACCAACTTGCTTGGGTTTTGAGTTGTGTGTTTCCTTCATACTCTATCTCTTCTCACCTTGACGCTGTGCTTTTGAGAATGGCAATGTTTCATTTACTCTTCAATTCCCCAAGCTGAAAAATGGCATAATATTCCCTCGTTGTCACTTTTCTATCAACACAACACTATGCTAAAGCATCTATTACTCTGCGAAGGCATTCATTCTCCCACCCTCAGAAATATTCAAGGATCTTTTATCTCTCCTCTGTTTCACTGTACACTCTGTCTTCCATGATACTGGTATCATGTTGCAGAGTCATTGAAGTGTTATTGTTGATTTGTCTGTCCTTGCCACAAGACTTGAATGCAGTGAATATATCTTTTACCTCTGTGTCCATCCTAAATGTTTTATTTTCTGATAATAGGTATATGTTGAATAGAGACCAAAAGTAAGGGCTCAAGTAACTGTACTGCATTTTCAGTCTGATGGGTGAGACTTAATGAAAGTAAGC
>NW_007743755.1:5507-6282 GCF_000696425.1 Galeopterus variegatus | reverse complement strand
TTTCTCCTCTCCACTATTATTTTTTTTCCTCTCCACTTTTAAAGAGAAATGCACCAAGTGGTTCCCTTCCCTTTAATTCCTCATAATCTTATGTTTTATATCCATGTCAACTCTTGGAATCCTCTTTCAATAGCATCCCATTCAAAGTTTATTTAATAAATAATGCTTTAAATATGATGTATGTGAGAGCCATATTTTCCTAACTCCCAGCACAATTTCAGGACAACCCGTCCCCATTTATGAAGGTGATTTTTCAATTTGATAGGTGAAGTCATTGCGTGGGTGTATTTTAAAGTTTGTATACATGTTTACATCATGCCTAGAAGTTCTAATTCACAAACAAAAAAAAATTAATTACCAAAGAATAACACCAACATTTTCTGAATTCATTTATATTTTATGTCTCAGAATCATCTTTTCCTTTCATTTAATTGGCCATCCTAATCTGTTATTTATGTTGTCTCTCTGATTTACGCTTTGACTTTTAATCTTGTTGAAATTGTGTGGGTCTTAGTTTGTCTCACCTACAAACTATTGTCACTTTCTCTAAATTGTTTCTGTAATGAAATCATATCCTAACACCCCTACCAGAATAACTCTATTTAGTATACCTTTTATCAGTATAACAAGGGACTTTCAAAAATATGTTCAATGATTTCCTCTTATGTACAAAACAAATACGAGTTATAGACATTGTATTAACTTCTCTGCCCTCCTCCAAGGTTTTTGTATCCAATACAATACATAAAATATTACAAAATGTTATTCTTCTCCA
>NW_007743755.1:3056-3700 GCF_000696425.1 Galeopterus variegatus | reverse complement strand
GTTATGTGCCTGGAGATTTGGAGTTCAAAGAGCAGTGGCCCAGGTGCTGGTCAACTAGGCTTTTAATTTCATTTCCACCACTGACTTCTCATGTGATTTTGACAAGTCGATGTATTTCTTTTCTCCTCTGATGTTAGATGTGTAAGATGAAAGTGTTTGACTGAATGACAGCTGAATCTTAACTGCATGACAGTTTTCCTTTCTCAAATGTTGCTCAGGGCCCTGAAGCCATGGTGTTCCTGGATTCTATGGGTGCCACACCCTACTACTACAATTCTTGATACATAGTACATGTTGAACAGGGGTTGTCAAGTAGGAAAAAAGACAGTTACTTTTGGTTCTATTCCCTATGCTTTAAAAATAATAGTCAACAGTTACAAATAATGACTGGCTCTCTGTTTAATGTGGTGTGGAGGAATGTAGGATTGCTAAGATTGAGAAAGACCAGGGAACTTACACAGGGCAAAAGGTCTCAGTGAAGATAAGAGATTTGAGACAGAACAGGAATTGTTCAAAGGGCAAAAGCCCTTCACACAGCAAAGATCTTCAAGGATGTTCTGCTAGATTAGATAAGAACATTAAGATCATTTCTTATCCAGCTTCACTCCCTTTCCTTTGTTTCTTACAATGCTTTCCAGAGAATG
>NW_007743755.1:0-556 GCF_000696425.1 Galeopterus variegatus | reverse complement strand
CTTCGGGAACACCAGAAATAGCACTCTCTCCTCTATTTTCTTCTCTGTATGTGATAAAAAAATAAAACAAAATAAAATAAAAATCAAAAACACTACACCAGAGGCTAAATATCTGTATTCAACTATTAATTTGGCCTCTGCTCAGTGTCAGGTACAATATTGGCAGTGCCGAGAGACTCCCACTGCTGCCACCCACCTGTTCAGTGACTATTTCCAGGCACATTGAGTGGTCTCTACATTTTCCACTCACATAAGAGAACTCCATTCTTCTAGTGCTATCTCTTTCTAAGCTGTTTTCACACAGACATTTTCAAGTACTTCACACAGACATTTTCAATCTTTCTAAGCTGTTTTCACACAGACATTTTCAAGTATTGTCATCTGCCCTCACTATTTCCAGCCTGTCTCCGTTGTCTCCTCTCCACTATTATTTTTTTTCTCTCCACTTTTAAAGAGAAATGCACCAAGTGGGACCGTTCCCTTTAATTCCTCATTATCTTATGTTTTATATCCATGTCAACTCTTGGTATCTTCTTTCAATAGCATCCCATTAAAA
>NW_007743754.1:7673-18200 GCF_000696425.1 Galeopterus variegatus | reverse complement strand
CTATGTTCTTTTCAGTAAACCATGATATTCATGCTGATAGACTTATAATCTAGTTGGGGTGCAAGACAGAAATATATAGAATCACGAAATATTATGATCTCAAAGATGGGAAGGATTTTCATCATATATTTTAACCCTCTCCTAGATTTTTTGACATCATATATTTTAACCCTCTCCTGGACACATTTTGTATGATATTATAAGAATGAAAAATAGCTTCTATCAGAAAACATTAAATGACAGCAATTCCCTACTTGTCATATTGGATATAAGGGCATGAGTGAACACTTTAAATTTGTCTCTGTTGAATTCTATATTGCTAGTTTTGTCTCTTTTTTCAGCCAGTTCAGAAAATGTTGTGACTTTATTTGATCATTCAATGTTATTTTTTCTCCAAATTGTATATTTTCCTCAGAATACCATAAATATTATCATTCTGCCATCGAAAAACATGTTCTTGGGATGGACCTGAAAGCACACCGCTGGAGCTCTCTCTCTCCTATCTGGTTGATACAATGATTGGCATCCTTTAGGTGTGGTCATTTGATTTTCTAGAAAGTTTGCCAAGTGTATTATTGCTCTTAAATTTGTGGTAGGTAGAGACTTTGTTAAATACTTTGAAAAAATGCAGAGCACTGCATCTATTTCATTTTCCTATTTTACCTTTCTAAAATCCATGAACAAAATAGAACCAAGCTAGTCTGGTGTGACTTGTTCTTGATGAGCTCAGGTTAGCATCACAACATCTTTTCATTTCTTTCCAACTCTGCATAAGCTGCCTGTTTGTTAATCTGCCCGAGAATTTGTCCAAAAACGATACAGATGACTTGTGACATCGAAATTCTTGCAATTTTGAAAAAATGGGACACTGAAACAGTGACCTGGTTACAAAAAGTCTATAACGAAGCACAAAATTGTTTGACACAGACTATCTGTACTTTAGGGAGAACAGAAGGGCATGGTGTAATCAAAAAAGTGTTCATGGAAGAAGTGAACTTCAGAGGATGGTTGGAACTGAGTCAGGAAGTGAGAAGATGAAAGAGAATTCCAGATGTTGGGCATAGAATGAGCAAAGGTGTGGAAGCCTAAGATATGCTTGAATTTGATGTTTTTGTGGGCCCAAAAGGTATGGATTTGGCTGGAGTGGTGAGTTCATGCTGAGAATATCAAGAATGCAGTAGGATAGGCAGGGTGGGGCTTGCTTGTGGAATAGTCTTGACGGAGACACAGAGAATGTTGGTTTGAATATTTTGGTGGGATAAAAGGCATTGAAGATTTTTGAACAGAGGAGTGACCTGGCAAGGGTAATCTTGAAAGAGTATTACCCTGGACTCTGTGGGTAGGAATGCATAACGTGGAGGAGCTGCTGGGATCCAGGAGGCTTAAATGGAACTGACGGTGATCCCAGCAGGAGGATGGAAGGGTCTTGCTTAGTGTAAGGATATTGGAACCGAATAGACATGGACACAAGAGCCATTTCAATGAAAAACAGGCCAGATTGGATGGTT
Organism: Galeopterus variegatus; assembly: GCF_000696425.1. Classification (NCBI taxonomy): domain Eukaryota; kingdom Metazoa; phylum Chordata; class Mammalia; order Dermoptera; family Cynocephalidae; genus Galeopterus; species Galeopterus variegatus. Next base: position 16,692 of record NW_007743754.1, on the reverse strand, counting down.
TACTAACTCAATGATGGAATGATTGAATGAGAGGATTAAAGGGAAGTGGTGAGTCAAAGATGAGTATAACTTTTCCACTCTTGGTGCCTGGGAGAATTCTGTTGTCATAAATAGAAATAGTGTAGGGGACCCAGGGTGGGCACGGATACTTCAATTGCAAAACTGGGTTAATTCAAAATGAAATCTTGTACGGAAATGTTATTTTCAGAGGCATTCTAAGTACCCCTCTACCAAAACTTACATTTGGAGGTGAATCCATTGTAGGTATCTCTTTAAATATATATGTAGAAGCATCAAACTAACCTCCTACCTCAAGTTTTTAGAGGAAATAAGAGGCCCTATAACTATTGAGGAAAAATACATTCACCTTCAAATTATATTGTTTTAGAGGTTAAAAGTATATAATTTCCCAAGGAACACATTGCGATTCAGCCTGCCAGGAGGCTATTGCTCAATTACTCTCAGCAGTGGAGAAGATGCCTGTGATTCTTTCAGCTCTGCTTAAGCTGGTGGGAGCAGCGGCCTTGCGCAGACTGCAGGCTGACGGGGTAACTTCGGGCCTGACAGGGCACATGATCCTGCCCCTTGGGCCATGGTCCCTCTGCACTGATATGTCAGAAACCTGTCTAATCGCAGGTTGCTTGCACAGGTGGCTCTGGCCTCTACTCCTCAGGCCTGTTAGTTAATTTGTCTGGCTGGCATGTCTCTGAGCATGTTTCTATACCAGGCTCCATCCCCTGGGTGTGACCAAGTGGAAAAATCCATGTAGTTTCTTGTCCCCGTGGAAAGAGGCCAGATCTAGGATTAGCTGACTGGAGAGGCCAGTGTGACTGCTGGGGTGACCCTGCCCTTGCAGGTGTAGACTGTCACTTTCCAGCTGCAAAGGTCAAACAAGATGAGCTGCGGAGAGGCTCAGCAGGCTTTAGGCTTGAAGCCTGAGATTGCTTCTTCTTAGAGACATGGTTGTTTGTTATTGGGCATTGTGAGTGACTGTGGCCATCTGACATTTTTGTTACTTTAATAATTTAGCATCTGATGTCCTCAGTGGCTTCCAATGCGGCACAAAGTGTCATCCCCATGTATATACCAATATGCGTAGATCATCAGTATAAATAACTTGCTTTTCTGTATTTTTTCCCATGTGTACAATGTCTTGATATTCTGGTAGTTCTAAAAAACAGAATTGTCAAAAGTCACTGAACAGGGATTTTAGGTCTATCTTTCTTCCCATTGCTCTTCCTTAATTTTGTCAATTTGAGTGTCACCTGGCATGAGCAGAAACAGTGCTTAACCTGGGAGGAGGGTTGAGAAATGTGGACACTGGAGGCTTCAAAGAGTAGCAGAGAGAAGAAAATAATCCCAGTAGGAGCATGGGGGTGGGTGTGAGGGCCCGGGGAGCCCTCATTTCTCCACGCCCTTCATTTTAGGTCACCCACCCTCCCACCAGCAATCCTAGAAAAATTTCTTGTTAAAAGTCTGGACAAATGTACAACCAAAACAAATCCACTGTAACCAATTCAAAGTTTGATTCTGGTCTGCAGTTTTAGATTTTGGAAAAGGATCACCGGCTCATGTTAAAGATTTATAAACAGGCCCCAATGTCAGTCAAAGGCAGATCACCGAGAAAGGGAAATGCTAGACTCTTTGACTCATCAAAGAGAATCTATAGCTTTTGCAACTCTCTTCTCTCTTTCTCAGCATCTCTCTTGGTAACAAGGAGAGATTGGAAATTGTTTTTTAGCGAATGCATTAGAGGGAAGGCTGGAGGGAAGTGACACATTGACGAGCGACTGAGGGAACAAACCTGCTGAAAAGGAGGGCCTCCCGAAAACCCTTCAGCGTTTCATTGCAGGTGTGCAGGTGACCCATGTAAACTGGGAGCTGCAAGAGAAGTGGCAGCGTATCTTCTTCCCTTTGAAGACTCAAGAGATCTTAAAACAGCCCAATAGCAGAAGCAGCAGCCCCAGCCCGAATTATTTAGGACTGGCTTTGACGGTATTGCCTTTGTGTACTTGCACCTGCAGTTTGGTTTATGCATCTCCACCTCCACCTTTGTTTTTTTTTTTTTTTTTTTTTAATCTTAGGATGTAGAGAATCAGTAACTGTTTTGGTACTTTTACCCATGTGAGTCCCATCCTGGCAACGTCCTCCCTGGGTCTAGCCTTTGATGACCTGGGTTGTAAGATGATCCAGAGAGAAAGAAGGCAGTTTGATGTTGCAAGTCGTTGCCATAAGAAAACACATCACACCATCTACTCATACCTCAGTGCTTAATATGTGCTCAGTAGTGCCTGGTGAATCAAAGAAAGACTGAACAGATTCAACTCATGCGACGTAGCTTTCCAACTCCCTCTCTGCCCCTCGCTAACTACTTTGAAGAGGAAATTTTCATGAAATAAAAGATTAATGATTTGTTTCAGGTCTTCTCCTTTCAAGTATAGGCTTACTTCCCCTGGAGTTTAAGCCAAGAAGCTAGTACTCAGTGCGTTTGTATTAATTGCCTCCATTTATAAAGATGCTAGCGTGCACCAGGCACCATGCTAGGTTCTTACATCCATGGCCTCGTTTACTTACTAGAACCCAATGAGGCACCTACCTTATTACTTTGTAATTGATGAAGGAGCCCAGAGATAATTAACTAAAATATTAATAATAAATAATAACAGCAAACATGTTTTGGGCACTTACTGTGTTTTGTGCTAGGTATTTGCCATTCATGGAAAATTCAGTTTGTGTTTACAGATGGGCTTATGAGTGAGCTGAAGCCCAGGTTAGCTTTGAGAAAATACTTCACTCTAGGAGAAGGAACGGGGAGGGGCCTATGGAGACTGTTAGTGAAACACCTCATTTGAATTGTGTCGCAGGGGTTACAGCAAGACGGAGGGCCTGATGGTGGGAGGGCCTCAACATTTGTGAGCAGGTTCCCTTTTGAGAGGGACAGTTGTGTGCATCAGTGCAGAATGGCTGAGCTTGGTCTTCTTCCTGAGAAAATAACTAGAAGGACGGTCCTTAGCTCTGCACACTTAATGAGCATTAGAAGTGTTCACTTCGAATTAATAAGATCAGTGTGTGACCTTAGGTGTGTTGAGAATCCACTCTTCAGTTACCTTCCTTCTTGGGATAATGTTATAATTCGTGGGGCTTTGGCTACAACCTGGAGGACTCATACCTAGGGTTTTCTGGCTTGGGGTCCATGTCATCCAGACACTTGATTCTGCCTTGATTTGGAGATGCTGGAATTCAGGTGGGGCACAGCACTCTTGAAAGGGAATTTTGCCCTCATACATCTGCTCCCACTGCCTGTGATGATCCAATCTCTTCATTCCCTATGAAGCTAGGAGGGTCATGGAGCCCTGGGCTCAGGCATAATGCCCTGGAAATGAACTATTTGCACAATAAGAGAAGCAGCATCTGGGGCAGAAATCAAAGTTTGGAAACCATTTGGTGGGTCACGCACCTGAAAGAGTTGCAAAGACAGGCTGAATTCACAGTGAAAACAGGAGAAGTGGGGAGAAAGTGAAGAATTAGAGCAGGACATTAGAGATGGACATGTAAGTACCTCTTGGATTCAGAGAAGGGAACTATAGGGACTCTGCTTGGGCTCCTTTGGTCTTAAGCTTGGGCAAGGCAAGATCATAAGTACATCAAATGTTCCTGGTCTGTAGTGTCCCCTAGGTCCTTTACTCACTTGGAAAACTCCTAGGCGTTCTTGGAAACCCAACGCAGGCATTACATCTCCCTAATGACTTTCCTGCCCCTTCAGCATGCATTAGGAGCCTCTCTCTGTAGTGTCCCCTAGGTCCTTTACTCACTTGGAAAACTCCTAGGCGTTCTTGGAAACCCAGCGCAGGCATTACATCTCCCTAATGACTTTCCTGCCCCTTCAGCATGCATTAGGAGCCTCTCCTCTGTGTTACTGTAACATTCTCTGCTTACTTTTGACCTAATGATTATTGCCCTATCTTATAATCATCTGTTTATTATTTCCTCTCACCCACTGTGAGCAACTTGGTGTTGGGACAATGTAGTCTTATTTGCAACATTTCCATTCAGCACAGGGCCCATAGCAGAAGTTCAAAGCATGTTTATTGGTTCCAATTACAAATTTAAAAATAGACATTTCGTTCTGCTCAGTTTTGCTGTGAACCTAAAGCTTCTTAGGAAAATGAAGTCTATTTTTTAAAAAGGCCACTTTTTAATGAGATTAGTTAGAGCGTTGGTTCCTAAGAGCTCAGGGTGCATGGGCAAAATCATATTTTTGAGCCTCCTTAGGTACTGGCCCCAGTGAAACCCAGCTGATGTCATTAGTCTCCCTCTTTGACATGCCTGTTCTTTAAATTCAATGGGGCTGAGGCCGCCTCTGTCTCCTCTGTCTGTGGAATTTGCAGATGGTGCTGGCAGATGCTCAAGTTGGTGCTCCTCCTCAGTGTTTCTTGTCCCTCTGCTGGCGGCCCCTGCATGTCAGTCCTGGTGCTGGCATAGAGGGCAGGGAGCCTGGGGGAGAGGAGCTGAGAAATCTGACTTTCATGCCTGGAATGAAAACTCCCCCAAGTGCCCTGGAGCAAGTGTTCTGACACTCTTTGAATCGCCTGCACTGAGATGGCCGTGGAGCCACCAGGCCTTCTGACCTCATGGAAAAGGTTGCAGGCACAGGCCTCACTGTGGGACTCAATTTCCATCTTCAGGATGGAAACATCTCGTGCTTCCGCCTTCGGAGAGCCTTTCTCTGTGCTTCTTTGTGAGACGTTTCTGAGAACTGCCTGCCTTCCGTTTCTGGTGGTGAATTGATTTAGAAGATCCTTTGTTGATAGCCCAGCTTCAAAAGCGCTGAGTCTACTTATCTTCTTTCTCCCTTCCAACCAAGGAGACGCTCCTACAAAGGAGAGGGGGAAAATAAAAACACCCTTTTTACTGACTTATAAACTCATTAAGCCCTTTTTCGGGGGCCATTGTGTCGCTATTTTATGGGTAAATTGTGTGATTTCCACATGTTTTTACTTTGTTAAATGGGGAAATGGTAAACCAAACCATTCTGTCTGTGAAGAATGAATTTTATATTAAATGTTTATAGTTTTCTTTTGTTCCAGATGTTTATTTAATTTTATTTCAGCAAACATTTATTGAGCGTTTAATGTGTGTTAAATGTAGATGAAATGAGATCCAGAATTTTGAGGGGTTCATGGCCACTGGAAGAGAGAGAGAGGTAAATAACTAGCTTTATAGTTTTCTTTTGTTCCAGATGTTTATTTAATTTTATTTCAGCAAACATTTATTGAGCATTTAATGTGTGTTAAATGTAGATGAAATGAGATCCAGAATTTTGAGGGGTTCATGGCCACTGGAAGAGAGAGAGAGGTAAATAACTAGCTGTAGGTTTCAGGGCAACTGGGCCACCAAACCCTTTGATTCTTGCTACTGTATAGAGGCCATGTTTCCTTAAGGGCACAATGCAGGTTTAAGTTTTCTTTATATACCCCTATACGCCTTAGGCCCATCATGCATTTAGTATGTATTAAATCAACATTTATTAAATGGAAGACTAAATGAATGAATTGGATTTGGAATCCTATCATTCCCATATTCTTGCATGTTTTTTTCCAATCTATGAGCCCCTTGGCTAATTTAAATACCCCACTCCTCCCAAAAGGATGTTCAACTTGATATTGGTTGGAGTTTTAAAGAAAGCAAGTAGTGCGATGTAACCCACCTTAGCAAAGCTGCAGAGAGTGGCATTTACCTTGGGAAATTTTTTTTTTTGGCAGCTGGCTGGTATGGGGATAGAAACCCTTGACCTTGGTGTTATTGACACTGCACTCTAATCAACTGAGCTAACCGGCCAACCCTATCTTGGGGAATTTTCTATGGTTCAGGGACTCGACTTTGAGGATTCAGAAACTCAATACTCAGCAGGTAACTCAGACAGGAGAAACACCCAAAAGGGTGAAGTGGAAGCCAGACGGGGCAGATTGTGAAAATGGCCCCAATTCTAAGTTCCCCAAATTCATGCCTTTAGCAATGCAACTGCTCCCATCAAGGGGCAGAGACTGTTTCCCCACCCCTTGAATGTGGGTGACCATGTGATTTGCTTTGGCAAAGTGAAAGAGGTGGAGGTGAGGGTGTTCCAGTTCAAACCCAGGCCTCAAGAGAACTTGCTTGCTTCCCATTTTCTCAGATCCTTGCTACCATCATGTGAATGAGACAGGCCCAGCTCACTGGATGACAGGTCACCACTGCCACCACAGCTAGCACCCAGCAGCTGCCGGAAACCAGCCAGCCACTAGCTATGTGAGTGAGGCCCTTCTGGACCAGGCAGCTCTCACCTGATCCACAAGCAGAATGCAAGCCACATGAGCGAGCCCAGCCAAGATCTGCCAAGCCCAGCCCCAATTAGCAGGACCACTCAGCTGACCTGTAGACTTGTGCACAATAATAACTGCATCTTGTTTTAGGCCACTGGATTTTGGGGTAGTTTTTCATGTAACAATAACCAACTTGTACACCAGAATTCCCAGTTCTTCTTTTATGTGTGGGAGAAAACTCAGCTGTCATGCCAACTGGCCCATGTTCCCTGGCTCTACCAGAGGATTTCCCCACTGTTCCCCATACCAGCTCCTGGGGAGCCACAGGACAAGGACAGCCTGGTGAGTCAGGACTCAGAACAAAGGGAGGTACTTGGTTGGAATATTCCTGTGTTCGGTGGCCTTTTGCTATGACGCATCCATCTCTACAACAGGGATGCTGAAAGCTCAGCATACACAGCAGCAGAATTCCAAGTCGGATCCTCTGTATTCCCTGGAGTCTCAGAAAGAGAAAGGCCACAAAAGCAGCCTCCTTGCCTGAGCCAGGGCTAAGGCAAGGACCCTGAGCCAGGGCTGACAGAAACTGGAGATGCTGCCATACCGTCTTTGATTTCTATCTCTTTCCTGAAGAATATCACCAATATGGCAAAGGAAAGTCTACTGCTCACCTAGGAGCCAGTCAGCATGGCTAAGGTGTCTGGAACTACACATTTATTTTGTGGTTTAACTTCAAGATGGGATTTGATTTTCCTTATTGTGGTACTTTCTCAAGCCTTTGAGAGGCTGCCCGAGATGCTCTGTCCCAGCGCCTTTCAGATCGTGCTACTTCCCAGCACTCTGTGGGGCTGTGAACTGTTAGTTATCACTTTGTGACAAGATAAGTACAGAAACGGAGAGTGAGCATTTAGAGACTTTTATAACAACTTGATGTTGCTGTAACATCCAAGAGCGTGATTAGTAGGCTTGTCTCATTGAACCCGTTTGTGACAAGATAAGTACAGAAACGGAGAGTGAGCATTTAGAGACTTTTATAACAACTTGAGGTTGCTGTAACATCCAAGAGCATGATTAGTAGGCTTGTCTCATTGAACCCGGTGTAGACCATTTCAGGAGCTGTTGAACTCGTGTGGTGAGTCACAGGTACTGCAAACTGCATATTAGTCAAGTTCAAGTGTAGTAGGATAACAGACCAGTCTGCAAAGGATTGAAAATAAAACACGCTCCCACATACCCACGCACTCCAAACAAAACTGGTCTTTTACTGTATAGAGTTTGAGAAAGCCCTGTTTTGGAAAACGGCTCAACTTTCAAGTCTTAGCTTAACTTCTTCTGTGAAGGCTGTAACACTACCCCTTACGCTCTCTGTACTACGTCCGCATCTTTATTAATAAAATTATTTTCTTATATTATGATTTCTAACTTGCATGTTGACCTCTAGACTATAAAGATGGAAACAGCATTGAATTCTCTTGGATTTGTGCATGTGGTGTGGTAAAAGCTCTGTAATGGTTGTTGAATGACTGACTAAAGGAAGGAAGAAATGCTGCCTCCCACTCCCCTACCACCCGGGCCTCTTACGGGCATTTCTCTTATAGTCTTAGTTCTGAAGAGGTGGAGAGGGATTGTCTTGGATTCTGGTTGTCCTGTATTTAGATGAACGGCCACTGTCTTATTCGGTGTGGTTGCGCATGACAGAAAGCAACTGAACTTAGTTAAGAACGAACTCAGGAAGAAAGGAAATGTATTGGCTCTGATAACTAAACCACAGGATGGATGGGCAGGGGTGCAGCTCACCTCAGGGATGGCTGGAACCAGGAACTCAATTTCCACTAGGCTTATGTACTGCCTTTTGCTTCTGTCTCAACCTGCATATCTATATCTGTTTTTTTTGCCTAAGATCTGTTTTCACCAAGAGACTCCAGCTTTGGGCACAGACAAGTCTTAGGGCACATCTTCTTAGCTTTGACTCCAGAGTGGAGCAGGTTCTCTTCTCTTAGTTCCAATTTGGAGAGTCCTGGGGAAGGACTGATTAGTCTGGTTTGATAACACAGTCCCTTCTGTGGCCTGAAGTGGTGTAGGGAAGTATGTTTGGCCAACCCCAGTAGACCTGGATAGATGAAGAAGGGAGACAACATCCTCATTAAAAAGGGGGGTGCTGTTCTCAGAAAGAACAGAAAGAAAGAGGGAGGCATGCAAGGCAGACAAACAGGAGCTGTTTACTACAGTTGAGGAGCATTGCCTGAAACTGATTCCTGTCTGTAGAAAAAGTCAAGTCTTATATGCATCCACCTTAGATGTCTTCATCCTCAGTCAAACCTTACCTTCTGAGCAGGGACATTATGGGCTATCCTCATCATGATCATCATTATACTTATTTAGCGAGCACCTGCTATATGCTAGGCACCAGATCAGGTGCATCAAATATATTACCTCATTTATTTCTACAACAATCTTATAAGGCAGAAATTACTTTCCTACTTTGTTGAGGCTTGCCACATTAAGTGACTTACCCAAAGTCACACACCTAGTAAGTGGAGGAGCTGAGATTTGCATTCTAGTCTCTCTGACTTCAATGTTTTTCTTCTTCATGTCCTGCTATTGCTGCTTAGGATTTGTACAGCTCTAGAATAAAAGTAACTCCCTAATGACAATATGGAATTGAACTCAAAGACTTTCAACCTCCTGCTGTCGTCTCTAAAATACACACTGGAAATTCTCTG
>NW_007743754.1:0-6919 GCF_000696425.1 Galeopterus variegatus | reverse complement strand
TGAACTCAAAGACTTTCAACCTCCTGCTGTCGTCTCTAAAATACACACTGGAAATTCTCTGTGATGATTTGTGATCATGTTCTATGAAGGCTTCAGGCACAGGAAGTGTGTTTGGAGCAGGCTGGGAGCAAACAACTCTTCTAGCACACCCACTAGTCTAAATCTGCAGGTGGTCATGGTTAGTCACCTGGCAGAGCAGAGTGGGCAGTCAACCACGTTGATTATTAGTTGTTGATGAAACCAATTATGGTGTTCATGATGATTTTTTTTTTGGAGTATGCAAAAAAACAAGCTGAAAGAATGCCATAAAAGTGTGTTATGCTCCTGGAGAATTTTCTGTGTTTAGCCGTAGGCCACTGCAGAGTCTCAATTTTAGTTGACAATAAAATAGTGATAACAATAATGGTAACAGTAAATGTCCATAGTTTGCCATTGGTTCTCACTTTCTTCACGTAGTGAAATACGTGAAAATAAGGTAAATTTATTTCATCTTATTTTGAGAAAAGGGGCAAGATATCCTAAAATCTCTTAGCATGGTGTATAAAGGTTAGCTGAGCATTCTCATTGCAGAATGAATGAAGTCGATCCCTGTTATAACACTGATAGTAAAGATCAGGGTATCATTCATCCTTTGAACATTTTTCTACACCTGTGAGGAAAAGATATGCTCCACTATACATGGGGAAAACCTGCATGAAGTACTGCCTGGATTATTATTTGTTAAGGGCTTGGAATAGTGTTTGCACACAGTAAAGACTATATAGTGCTGGGTGAATCAGATTACTGTACTTTGCATACCCCTTTCGTATGTTGCCTCTTTTAACTCTTGCAATGGGAGTTGGTAGGACAGTGATTACTATTTCCACTTTAGAGATGAAGAAGATGTAGTACAGAGAGGTTAAAAGTCACCCAGCTAGTAACTCGAAGGGATTAATTTAGAATTCAGGATTCTGTTTCCCTTTTAGGTGCTCAGAACACTGGATGAGTGATAGCCAAGATTTAGTTTTCATGGTCCAGATAAAAAATTGGGGGAAATATGCAGGATATTCCTCATTTTTCCCATTCTCCCAATCCATACTGTGCCCATCCCTCACCTGCTCTGTCCCCATGGGCCGCACAAGTTGGATTCCCTTGCTGGCTGGCTTCCAGTTGTGTTTGGCCAATGGGAATTGCTGGCAGGAGACTGAAGGGTGGCAGGAGAGAAACTTTGCTTTCGGGCTATATGTCAAGAATAGTGATGTCCCTCCAAAGCCATGGCTTCTGCCTCTTCTCCATGGGCCTCAGCACTCACGAGGCTCCAGTGACACTATTTCCTCCCCTTGACTGCCCTTGTTTATTCTTCCTACCCTCCCAGATCTGTGAGCGGTCCTTTTGTTAAAGTCTACTTACTTGAACCATCTGGGGTGAATTCTGTTTCCTGCTGAGACCCTGACTGTTACAAAGGCCAATATTGACTTGCTTTATTTTTAGATTGCCAAGTAAGGGCATAGACAAATAAGCAAAACCCAAACAAAATTGCTCTCTACTACTGTTCCATTTATTGTATTAAAGCAAAGATAACACTGAAAAAAAGGAGGAAGAGAGTAATTGTTGCAAATCTCACTATATGACTTTATTCTTATTTTATTATGACCTAGTAAAAACTTTATTACAAGTTGGTTGTGGTCCATGAGCCAATGTTTGGGAGCAAGTGAATGTGCTCGCTTCACCACTCCCGCGATTTGTTCCCCTGGTATTTAACATAGAAAGACATCCTAATACAACACTATACATGCAGTTCCTGATACACTTTATTTATTTATTTATTAATATTATTTTTTTACATTCTAAGATGTTGTCACAGAGCAGTTGGGGTGGAAGGGGAGAGGAGAAGGGGAAAGGAAATAGGGTGGGAGAAGGAGAAAGGAGTCGGGGCTTGGTTGAAGTCGATGTTACCCTATTCATTCCTACAGCGGAGACAAGGGGGTTTCCAGGAGTGGCTTGGTCATTGGTGTGTCAGATGCAGATGTCAGGGGGGGTGTAGCTGAAGCCCTCGGCCCCCCCACTGGATACATTTTATAACGTACTTATGGAGTTTTATCAAGGCTTCATGGGCTTTTTTCAACAAACCTGCATTAAAATCAACTCCATGTCCTCCCCCACCTGGACATGCACAGGTATCTAAGACACAATCCCTGCTATCACAATTGAGTTGGGGTGACAGACAAGAAAAGAGGGAACTGTAATATGCTGAGGACAATGCTAAGAAAAAGGTCAGCCTAGGGCTACTGGATCATGTTGCAGAGAGAGCAACTAATTTTCTTGGTGGTGGGGCTGGGGTGGTGACATCTAGGCTAGGTGGCATTTGAGCTGAAGCTCTGAAGCATCATGGTAATTTGCCTAATGGACAAAGGAAAGGGGAATTTCAGGCAGAAAGTCTGACGTGGATAAAGACATGGGGATATGACAGAATATAGCACCTATGGGAGACTGATCTGGAATTAACTTGGTGAGGTTGAGTAGTAGGTTGAGGGTGAGACACAGAATAGAGCCAAAGGATGAGGAAGCTTTAGATTCAGCACTGGGGGAATTAGCCTTTATCCTGAAGGCAGCTGTGATTTATTATTATTATTATTATTAATTAATTTATTATTAATTTATTTTATTGGGGGATGACATAGTTAGATTCACATTTTACAAAGTTCGTTTTGGTTATTACTTCAGAGATGGATTGAGATTGGGGACTCAAATTCTAGTTAGGATGTTACTGCAATGGTTTAGTAAATTAAGAAAAAAATGAGGTTCTTGATTAAAATGACAGAGTAGATGTAATTAATTAATTTATTTTATTGGGGGAATGACATAGTTAGATTCACATTTTACAAAGTTCGTTTTGGTTATTACTTCAGAGATGGATTGAGATTAGGGACTCAAATTCTAGTTAGGATGTTACTACAATGGTTTAGTAAATTAAGAAAAAAATGAGGTTCTTGATTAAAATGACAGAGTAGATGTAATATTCCCAGTGCAAATCCTCTCAAATCCACTTACTGATCAAGGGGGAGATCAGGGAGAAGTTTTCTTTGCATTTTCCTTTTAGCTTTGGCCTCCAATCTGCCTCCTAGATGCCCTAGACCCCTCCAGTCTGTGAAAGGTGGCCGCTAAGAAGTTTCCACCCCGTCATGAGTTTTTGGAATTGCACAGAGTTAGGAGTCTCGTGAATGCTATAATTTTACAAAGTGGTGTGTTGGTGAAATAAAAGGCAGGCTGGATATCCCAGAAAATACCACCGGGCAAGTGCCATTTCTTTTGATTTCTGACCACTTTGCCTGTGTGTTTATACAATTAGGGCCTAAGCATTTGGGACATCTCTGCTGTGTGTGTGTGTTCTATCTTCCCTGTGTCCGCTTGCCCACTGTCACCTTGGAAAATGAAACCTGTTTGACATCTGCCTAAGAGCAAACCTCCTAATAGCAAAGTTGGACTCAGTGAGTTTTCAGATACTGCTGAATGATTGGGGCTACATATCTCTGGCTTTTTTGTCGGGTTTTTCATTCTAAAACAATGAAAATTTTATACACATATATGAATCATTTTCATGAGCTCTGTCGCATGGGGAGTTTCAGTTTTATATATCACATGCATCAATTTGTCTATGTATTTATATATGAGTTTTAGAATTTTCTTACTGTCTTCATGGGAGAATGGGAAACTTGATTTATCTAACTCTAACCTAAGCATTCTTTAATATTGGACCGTGACACATTAGTCTGGTTACTTAACCTTTCTGAGATTCAGTGTTACCAAGGGTAAAATGAAAGTGTTTTACAAACTGTAAAGTACATCCCAAATACTGTTGTTGTAATTATTATTAACAATACAATTTGGATATATTTCAAATGTCAGTGTAATCTTTGTAAAACTTTCTTTTTGACTGTGGTTATGGTGAGTCTAGATGGCTCTTAGAGATTTCAGGTCTGGTATTTTTATAGCCAAATGTGAGAGAATCTGCTCTTAACTGAATGGAGTGGATTATTTATTTACATGTTTAAGTTCTAGAGAAATATTTCTATGTTAGCTTATTCTCTGTAGCTGGCTAGTATTNTCAGCACTGGGGGAATTAGCCTTTATCCTGAAGGCAGCTGTGATTTATTATTATTATTATTATTAATTAATTTATTTTATTGGGGGAATGACATAGTTAGATTCACATTTTACAAAGTTCGTTTTGGTTATTACTTCAGAGATGGATTGAGATTAGGGACTCAAATTCTAGTTAGGATGTTACTGCAATGGTTTAGTAAATTAAGAAAAAAATGAGGTTCTTGATTAAAATGACAGAGTAGATGTAATATTCCCAGTGCAAATCCTCTCAAATCCACTTACTGATCAAGGGGGAGATCAGGGAGAAGTTTTCTTTGCATTTTCCTTTTAGCTTTGGCCTCCAATCTGCCTCCTAGATGCCCTAGACCCCTCCAGTCTGTGAAAGGTGGCCGCTAAGAAGTTTCCACCCCGTCATGAGTTTTTGGAATTGCACAGAGTTAGGAGTCTCGTGAATGCTATAATTTTACAAAGTGGTGTGTTGGTGAAATAAAAGGCAGGCTGGATATCCCAGAAAATACCACCGGGCAAGTGCCATTTCTTTTGATTTCTGACCACTTTGCCTGTGTGTTTATACAATTAGGGCCTAAGCATTTGGGACATCTCTGCTGTGTGTGTGTGTTCTATCTTCCCTGTGTCCGCTTGCCCACTGTCACCTTGGAAAATGAAACCTGTTTGACATCTGCCTAAGAGCAAACCTCCTAATAGCAAAGTTGGACTCAGTGAGTTTTCAGATACTGCTGAATGATTGGGGCTACATATCTCTGGCTTTTTTGTCGGGTTTTTCATTCTAAAACAATGAAAATTTTATACACATATATGAATCATTTTCATGAGCTCTGTCGCATGGGGAGTTTCAGTTTTATATATCACATGCATCAATTTGTCTATGTATTTATATATGAGTTTTAGAATTTTCTTACTGTCTTCATGGGAGAATGGGAAACTTGATTTATCTAACTCTAACCTAAGCATTCTTTAATATTGGACCGTGACACATTAGTCTGGTTACTTAACCTTTCTGAGATTCAGTGTTACCATGGGTAAAATGAAAGTGTTTTACAAACTGTAAAGTACATCCCAAATACTGTTGTTGTAATTATTATTAACAATACAATTTGGATATATTTCAAATGTCAGTGTAATCTTTGTAAAACTTTCTTTTTGACTGTGGTTATGGTGAGTCTAGATGGCTCTTAGAGATTTCAGGTCTGGTATTTTTATAGCCAAATGTGAGAGAATCTGCTCTTAACTGAATGGAGTGGATTATTTATTTACATGTTTAAGTTCTAGAGAAATATTTCTATGTTAGCTTATTCTCTGTAGCTGGCTAGTATTGATCATTTAATATAAAAAATAAAAAAAGTCTTTTTAAAATGCTCAATAACTGCTATGCATTTTCACATACATCAGCTAAATTGATCCTCACAATGACCATGTGGATTAATTTAGACAACCATTATTATCCCCATTTTACAGATGAGGAAATTTCCTTGAATTCCATGCTTGATTTGCTTTCTTGGGGACTTCAACACCCTTGCTGACATCCCATTCCAGAGGCTACTTTCATAGTTCCTCAGCCTCTGTAAATCTGTGACCTTCATCTGTACTCCACACATCAAATCTTTTTTTTTTTTTTCCTTCTTTTTCTTTTTTCGTGACCGGTAACGGGATCGCAACCCTCGGTGTCGCGCCTGTACCGCGACGGGCAATGGGATCGCAACCCTCGGTGTCGCGCCCGCACCACGCTCAACCAGTGAGCGGACCTGTCTGTACATGGGATCCGAAACCTCGGCGGGAGCGCCACCGCACTCCCAGGTGCCGCACTCTACTGAGTGCACTGCCGGGCCGGCCCCACACATCAAATCTTTTAAGCCTCAGAAAAAAAAGAATTATAGCCATTCAGAGCAGGAAGTGCCCTAATTCAACCTATCATTTTTCAGATGGGGTGACTGAAAAGGAACCTGACCAAATGAGTTTTTTTTTTTTTCCTTTTTGTCCTTTTTACTGACCGGTAACGGGATTGCAACCCTCGGTGTTGCGCCCGCACTGCACTCAGCCAGTTAGCGGGAACTGGTCTCCACATGGGATCCGAACCCTCGGCGGGAGCGCCGCCGCGCTCCCAAGCGGCGCACTCTCCAGCGCACCACCGGGCCGGCCCAAATGAGTTTTTTANTATATTTAATTCTTTAATCCATTTTGAGTTGATTTTGGTATATGGTGAAAGATACAGGTCTTATTTCATTCTCCTACATATGATTATCCAGTTTTCCCAGCACAACTTGTGGAAAAGGCAGTCTTTTTTCCCAGTATGTAGACTTGCTGCCTTTGTCAAAGATCAGATGGCTGTAGTCATATGGGTTAATTTCTGGGTTCTCTATTCTGTTCCATTGATCTGTGTGTCAGTTTTTATGCCAGTACCATGCTGTTTTGGTTATTACAGCTTTGTAATATAGTTTAAAGTCAGGTAGTGTTATGCCTCCAGCTTTATTATTATTTTATTTGCAAAGGATTGCTTTGGCTATTTGTGGTCTTTTGTTGTTCCATATAGATGTCTGGATAGCTTTTTCCATCTCAGAGAAATATGTCATTGGAATTTTGATGGGGATTGCATTGAATTTGTAGATAACTTGAATTTGTAGGTAATATGGACATTTTCACAATGTTAATTCTTTCAATCCAAGAGCATGGGATATTGTTCCATCTTCTTGTGTCCTCTTTAATTTTCCTCAACAGTGGTTTGTAGTTATCTTATAGAGATTTTTCACATCCTTGGTGAGCTTTACTCCTAAATATTTTATTTTTTTGGTGGCTATTGTAAATGGGCTAGCTTTCTTGA
>NW_007743753.1:17811-18200 GCF_000696425.1 Galeopterus variegatus | reverse complement strand
TTCTAGTAGTCTTTGGTTCAAAACTAGAATTCATAGGGGGCCTTTCCCTGCTTTCCTTTGGAACCATTTAAACATAACTGAAAAAATGTTTGTCAACAAGTTATACCACAGACTTGACACAGGGGGTGCTGGGGGTGGTGGTAGTGATGGGGGGGAACCCAAAACAGAAAACGAAAACATATAGACAACACATTGGCGCACATGCGCTCTAACTCCACACTCACGCACAAACTTTGCTTGCAGTGGATGCTGAACCACACCCAACTGGACCCAAGGCGAGGGCCCGGACCAAACTATTGTATTTTCCCAACACAGCCTCAGACACAGACAGGAAATACAACCCAAAAGCAGAATGAAACCTACTTAATACAGATACAACAGATGGTCTA
>NW_007743753.1:15094-16076 GCF_000696425.1 Galeopterus variegatus | reverse complement strand
TAAGAAATGGAGACTGACAGATATGATTGCTATTTAATGGCTTTGGGGGCGGGACCATGTCAATGGGGGAGAGTGTCTTTGATAAACATCCAAAGGATGAGCTGAATTTACAATTTAAATGCAAATTGCATATTCATTGACCACATTCTAGCTCTAAACCCTCCAACTCTAAAAACCTCTTGATGTTGGCCGGATGCTAATTTCTCCATGTCCACGCAAGGTGCAATGCGAAATATCCCAAACACTCTTTCAGGACATGTCTCTACCAATTTACAACATGGTGACCTCTGTTCAGAGGGTGAGAGAGCTGTGCTACAAGAGATTCACACCAAGACCCAGGATTTCCTGGAAAAGTCTTAGTCTTGATGTAAAAACACAATTGTTTGTTTTCAAAGGAAATGAATTAGTCATGGCTTGTTGCACTGAGGGAGTTCTTCTGTAGCCCTGAGGCAAATGACTGCCCTCAGCTCAGCAGGCTGAGCTTATGTAACTTCTCATTGAATCTGACTCTTCTATTTTATTCTGTGACCTGAGGCAGAACATCCAACCCTTGTGAGTCTCAGTTCTTGCCTCTGTAGAGTAGGAGCACTGCAGAACAGTGACATCTGACCTGCCCATCCCAACCAGCCACATGACAAGGACCGAGCGAGGCAGTCTTTGTAGAAAGCTAAGTTCTTGGAAGAGTGAAACAACAGGATTTGGTCTCATTATTTAATATTTTGCAATGGGATTAGTTCTACGCTTGGTTTCAAATCCTTAAATTTATTCATATTTAGACTAATCTGCTTATTAGATGTTGAAATACACCCTGAGGTTTTTCTTTACTAATTACTCATTATGACACTGGTTCAAGTACCAGGAAAGAAATTTATTTTACAAGAATCCTCTACACTTTCCACAATACCCTAGAACCAGAGCAATTTTCTCCCTCAAACAATCTTTCCTTTTCCATACCCTAAATTTCCCAGTGAAAAGACTTACA
>NW_007743753.1:12378-14044 GCF_000696425.1 Galeopterus variegatus | reverse complement strand
ATACTTACCATTTGTGAGATAAGTGAGATATAATGCGATGAGAATATTTAAAACCTACTCTGTCAGCAATTTTGAAATATGCAATACATTATTATTAACTATAGTCACCTTGCTGTGTAATAGATCTCCAGAACCTATTCCTCCTAACTGAAACTTTGTCTTCTTTGACCAACATTTCACCTTTTCCAATCCACATCCTGCCCCCTTAGGCTCTGGAACCACCATTCCACTCTTTTCTTCTATGAGTTCAAATTTTTTAGATTCCACATATAAATGAGAGCATGCAGTATTTGCCTATCTGTGCCTGACTTATTTCACTTAGCATAACATCCTGTAGATTCATCCACATTGTCACAAACGAATTTCATTCTTTTTTTAGACTGAATAGTATTCCACTGTGTATATATGCCACATTTTCTTTAACCATTCATCTGATGACGGTCACTTAGGTTGCTTCCATGTCTTGCCTATTGTGAATAACGCTGCAATGAACATGGGAGTGCACGCATCTCTTTGACACATTGATTTTAATTCCTTTAGCTATATACCCAGAAGTGGGATTGCTGGATCATATGGCAATTCCATTTTTAGTTTTTTGGGGAGCCACCATTCCCACCAACAGTGTGCAAGGGTTCCCTTTTCTCCACATCCTCACAGACACTTGTTATGTCTCAACTTTTTGGTGATGGCCATGATAACAGGTGCGAGGTGATATCTCTCTGTGAATTTAATCTGCGTTTCCCTGATAATTAGTGATATTGAGCATTTTAGCATATATTTGTTGGTCTTCTATGTGTATTCTATTGAGAAATATCTATTTAGACCCTTTGCCCACTTTTTAATAGGGTTATTTGCTCTCTTGTTATTGAGCAGTTTGAGTTCCTTATATATTTTGGATATGAGCCCCTTATCTGATGTATGATTTGTTAATATGTTTTTCCCAATCTGTGGGTTGTCTCTTCATTTCTGTTGTTTCCATTGCTGTGTAGAAGCTTCTTAGTTCAATTAATCCCATTTGTCTATTTCTGCTTTTGTTGGTCATATGCAAGAAACTGTTGTCCAGACCAATGTCATGCATGTTTCCTCCTCTGTTTTCTTCGAGTAGTTTTACAGTTGACACTACGCATTTTTGAGTTCATTCTACCTAAAATTCTCTTGTTCCTCCATGGGCAGTAAGAAACTGTATTTAAAATAAAAAAGACAGACAAACACTAGCCAGCCTTCGAACAGTTCCACAAGGGTGACATTTATACTGGCTCTAATTGTCACCTTCAGGAACTGGAGAGACAGAGAGAGAGAGATGGGGAAAGAAAGTAATGAGTTTTTTAAAGTATAATTTATATGCAATAAAATGCACATATCAGAAGTGTATAGTTCAATGGGATCTGACAACTGTATACACCCGTGTAACAACCATGCCAATCGTGATATAGAACATTACCGTAATTCCAGAAGGCTCCATCATGTCCCTTTCCAGCTAATCCTCCCCCCACCTACATAGGCAAACACTGATTTCTGTCACCATAGCCCAATTTTTCCTGTTCTTGAACATCATATAAATGGAATCAGACAGTACGTACTCTGGCTTATTTTGTTCAACGTGTTTCTGAGATTCATCCAGGTTTTTATATGTATCAGTAGTAATGTTCTTTTTCTTATTGCTAAG
>NW_007743753.1:10477-11064 GCF_000696425.1 Galeopterus variegatus | reverse complement strand
AAAAAGAAATGGCTATACTCACTGGCTCCTCTCCTTAACTTCTTTCCAGTAGTCTTCCCACCAGCCCATTCTAACCTTATTTTCTCAGTTTTCGTTCCCCTTGACCTCTTGCAGAGTTCAGTGGTTGACCACCTCCCCCAGAAACCTTTCTCCTGGCTTCCCCATACATATGAGTAGAGATTCTATAGCCAGACTTTTGGGCTTGAACCTGGCTCTATCACTTATAGGGTCATTGTGAGGATTAAATTAGTTAGAACTTAGAACTGTGCCAAGTATATAGTAAGTGCTCAAACAAATATAAGTGATTTTTATCATCTCATTTGATCTTCATTGTATTAGTCTGCTCAGACTGCCATAACAAAATACCACGGGCTGAGTGGCTTAAACAGAAATTTATTTCTCACAGTTCTGGAGGGTGGGAAGTCAAAATCAAGGTGCTGGCAAAGTAGGTTTCATTCTGAGGCCTCTTCCCTTGGCTTGTAGTTGGCCACCATATTGTGCGTGCTCACATGACCTCTCCTTTGCACACTCCCAGAGAGAGAGAGAGAGAGAGAGAGAGAGATATCTCTGGTGTTTGTTCCTCTTCC
>NW_007743753.1:2237-10148 GCF_000696425.1 Galeopterus variegatus | reverse complement strand
ACCATATTGTGCGTGCTCACATGACCTCTCCTTTGCACACTCCCAGAGAGAGAGAGAGAGACAGAGAGAGAGAGAGAGAGAGAGAGAGAGAGAGAGAGAGAGATCTGGTGTTTGTTCCTCTTCTTATAAGGATACTAATCCTATCGAATCATAAGGGCTCCACCCTTATGACCATATTTAACCTTAATTATTTTCTTAGAGGCCTATCTCCAAATACAGCCACACTGGAAAGGAGGGCTTCAACATAGAAATTTTGGAGGGACATAAATATTCAGCACATAATGCTAATTTCAGTATGTGTATTTGGAGAACTTTATAAGCCATAATAAAATTTATAAATATAAGAAATTATATGAGAGATTATAATGCCCTAATGCCTCTCCCACCCCTTGGGCCACCTGCTCAGTATGCTTTAATGGTTGAGACGATTTCCCCTTCTTCCTTAACTCCAAAGCTCATTTCTTGGTCCTTATAGAGTCCATTTTGTGATTCTATATCCCCTTGAAGGTCTCATCCAATTATCCCACCAAAGCTGATGACTCCAAATACAGGTCTACCACCCTAAGATATCTCCCGAAACTTCAAAATCTCGTATCTCCAACTTCCCGCTGGACATCTTGTTACCTAAGGGGCCCACCAGTCATTCAAATGCCACATGTACAAAACCAAAATCATCATTTTGTTTTCACAGAGAGGTCGCACTCTGGATTATGCTTTGATCTCATGATATGCTCATCCCTAAAGCAAACACGTCCTAGACATACATACCAGGTATTCCTAGGCATGTATAGGAGAGCTCTGAGAATGGATCTCATGGGGGCCACTCCAGATACACCACCAGTGAAATGGAAACGGCCTCTTGTTCCCCTAATGTCTGCCCTGTCCATGCTGAATATTCACCATGATTCTGAACTGCCTCGGCAGGAGGGTGGGCTGGTGGAGTGAGTGCTCCATGCACCTATGAATGGAGCCGCCTCATTAAAACATGAACATCCTAATTCCAGGCCCACCAGCCTGTAGTCCTAATCCTCCCTCCCTCCTGGCTCACAGTTTTGACACTACTGTCCGTGTGTTTATCTGACAGACCCCACCCCATGCCGCAATGTGTCTGACAAGGCAGGCTGCTGGACAGGTGGAAGAATCAGAAGCACACCTGGGCACCTGGCCACCAACATTCGGTCTCTGGCCCCTTAGAGCTCTAATCAAGGGGAAGAACTTGAAAGGCGGATGTACGGTACAGCAGACTTGATCAAAGTGGCTTGGGGCCCTGAGGGCATTAGAGACTGGGTGGCACTTTTAATATTCCCTGAAGCAGAATCTACTATCTTTGCAAGCAGCCTAACAAAATTGTCTGGACTTAAAAGGGCATTCAGGGGATTTCACTGGAGCTTCCATCAAAGTGGCTTGGGGCCCTGAGGGCATTAGAGACTGGGTGGCACTTTTAATATTCCCTGATGCAGAATTTACTATCTTTGCAAGCAGTCTAACAAAATTGTCTGGACTTAAAAGGGCATTCAGGGGATTTCACTGGAGCTTCTTGCCTGTGCTAGTCACTGCAGCTGGTCGCAGATACTCCATTTCTCCTCCTATAAGCACATGGTGGGGTGGTATCTCCTGCTCCCTTTGAAGTTAGGTGTGACATGTGACTTGCTGTGGCCCATGAGATGGGAGCCGCTTCTGGCTGAAGTTTGAGAACTCGAGCATGATTTGCGTGTTCCTCTTCCCTGCCTCAGTGGAAGCATGAGTTAAGATGATGCTTCTAGCAGCCTGGGACCCCAAATGAGCAGAACACAAAATATGCAACACATGTAGCATCAGCAAGAGACAAATTTTGTTGTTAAGTCATTGGATTTGGAGGTTGTTACTGCAGCATAAGCCAGTCGCTCCTGATGGATACAATTGCCCTATCATGCCACCGGCTGGCAACCTCCAATTTGTGACTCAGCCTCATCTCTGGCTTTTAGATCTCTACTCAGAGACACAGTGCACTTAAGCTACCAAACCCCCTGCTTTATGGATTAACACAGATACCTGCTGCTGTATAGCCTACAGTGACCCAGCAAAACTCTAGATTCTAGTGCTGTCCAGACCCAATACCCTAGGTATAAAAACAGGTATAATTTTCCTTAAAGTCAGCATATAAACAGGAGTCTTCCTATTAAATTGTTCCATTCTAGTTAGGCTGACCATATAATTTATTTTCCAAGCCATTTTTGAGAGTGAAAGGGAACTAGGATGACAGGCATAAACCATCACTGGATAAGCAGGGATGCATGGAACTCTAATTCAACTTCCACCGTCTTTACAATATTAAGTCTAGGGCTATGAGAAGAATTCCTACAAGCATTATCTAGGGATAGGTCACCATATCCAGGAAATGCGATTAAAGGCCTAAGAAGAAACATCTGGTGAAAATAATGTGTTTATCAGAGAGTGTACTTGCTTTTACTATTCTATGTGGCATTGGACTGAATGAGTGCAGCTGTTTCCCTAAGTAGGCACATGCGAATTGCAGGAGACGTACAAACAAAACCACGAGCCCGATGCAAAACGCAGCAGTAAAGTATGAAGACCCTGCAGAAACCTCAGCACTGTCTTCCTCCCACGGGTCAGTCTGGGAGTCATTTAAGAGGAAGAAGGATAAAATCAAGAAAACAATCTGAGCAGCAAAAGGAATTATTTAAACAAAGCCAAAGTAAATGTAACTTCAGTGACCATGAGCTCCTTCTCTCCTTCTAGGCATGTGAGAAATATCAATGTCAGTGAAAATTTTAAAACTGCTGAATTTTCTAGTAACACATTGTAGAAGACAGTTGATTTATCTAACCTATAACTATTCTGCATTTTCTTTTACTTTGTATAACACTAGGATTCTAATTAGCTCATTAAAAATATCAGCAACTTGTGGTCAAGAAATATATAATGATTTTTGTAGAAAAGTCTGTTTTTCTTTTCTTTTACTTTGTATAACACTAGGATTCTAATTAGCTCATTAAAAATATCAGCAACTTGTAGTCAAGAAATATATAATGATTTTTGTAGAAAAGTCTGTTTTTCTGTCTATTCCAGTCCCCACTTTCCCATCTCTGCTTCATGTGATGTGGGTCCCTCACCATAGGGTTGGTTACATGACCTAAGCTAGCCCAAGTACCTCATGCACCAAACTTAGGTCCAGGGATGGGAAGATGATCCAGACAAGACCACAGTGTAGTTTTTCTGAGACTGAAACAGTCGGTAGGTACAGTAGCTTCCTAGGTCTGCTGAAATATATTATACAAACTGGTTGCCTTAAAACAACAGGAATTTATTCTTTAACAGCTCTGAAGGCCAGAAAATCAAAATCAAGGTGTTAGCAGGGCCATGCTCCCTCTGAAGTCTCAGGGGGGAGAATCTTTTCGTGCCTTTTCCTGGTTTCTGGTGGTTGCCAGCATCTTTGGAGTTCTTTGGCTTGTGGCTTCACCAGTGCAGCCCCTGCCTCCATCCTCACATGGGCTTCTTCCCCTGTCTGTGTCTTCACATGCTGTTCTCTGTATGTGTCTCTTCTCCTCTTCTTATAAGGACACCAGTCACAATGGATTAGGGCCTACTCTACTCCAGTATGTAGACCTCTTCTTAATTTACGTCTTATTTATATCTGCAAAGACCCTGTTTTCAAAGAAGGTTATATTCAGAGGTATGAGGGGTTAGAACTTCAACATATCTTTTAGGGGGACACAATTCAATCCCACAACACCAGGTGAGAAAGAGTCTCTCCCACTGTGATCGCAAGCTCAAAGCCACATAAGCCTGCCTGCCTGCCCAAGACCGAAGTAAGCAGTACCAAGAGACAGAGAAAATGAGAAAGAGTGGGTCCTAATGTTACTGACTCCCTGAAATGCAGCCATATCTGAATGATTTACTAGCAACATGAGCAATACTCCCTGAAATGCAGCCATATCTGAATGATTTACTAGCAACATGACCAATAAAATACCTTTCTTGTTGGGGCCGGCCCGGTGGCGCACTGCTACAGTGCGCCACTTGGGAAGCGCGGTGGCGTTCCTGCTGAGGGTGCGGATCCCACATACAGACCGGTTCCCGCTCACTGGCTGAGCGAGGTGCAGGGAGCAACACCGAGGGTTGCGATCCCGTTGCCGGTCCCGGGCTGGTACGGGTGCGACACTGAAGGTTGCAATCCGTTGCCGGTCATGAAAAAAGACAAAAAGGAAAAAAAAAAATACCTTTCTTGTTTAAATGTATTTAGTTTGGATTTCTGTCACTTACAACCAAGAGTATTAATTAATATATATACCCATAAATAATGCTCTATGATGTGAATTCAAATAGTTTCCCATAACCTGGCATAACCTGGGTAGGGAAGAGAGAGTGGAGTATTTATGAAAAAGACTGGCCATGGGCTGATAACTGCAGAAATTAAGTGATGTGTATATAGGAGCTTATTATTATACTATTATATTATTCTTTCTCCTTTTACCTATGTTTGAAATTTTCCATCAAAATAAGTTAGATCAAGTGTTCAAAAAGTAAGTTCTCCCAGGTCTCCTATTTAAAGTCTAGCACAAGTCAGGAGGAGAAAAGAACAGAAAGGTAGACTCATATATAAACCAGACAATAGCAGGCATTCACAGAGAGTATTTGTAATACATGAAAAACATTAGCACAGTATTTCCTTTGCAGCCTGCATAGGACTCTCAATATTAGACCTGAGTCTACCAGATCTTGAGGTCTCAGCAGGATGTGGAGGTCTTGGACAACAGCAGCTGGGTGATGATCACCCTGAGCAAGGAAAGAAGGTCTGGCAATGCAGCTCCGGCTCCTGGGGAAGTTCATCTTTCCTCTCAGTTAATCACAATAAAGAAGCTATTATCCATAGCCAGCAATAAAGAAAGGTACAGCTCAGACAAAGACAGGGTCACTTCTTCTCTAAATGTTCAATGACAAGTGTTGTTGTTCTGACACAAGAATATATTTCATGGTTTATGAAACACCCATGACCAACCCCACTTCCTGATCTACTCAAGTGAGCAGATTTCAGTCAATCCAGAACCTAGTTGCTTCCTCTTCATATTAGTTTCCTAGAGCTGCCAAGACAAAATACCACAAACTTGGTGATGTAAAACAATGGAAATGTATGCTCACAATTCTGGAGGCTGGAAGTCCAAATGCAAGATGTCGGCAGGGCCATGCACACTTTGAAGGGTCTGGGCGAGGCTCCTTCCTCGCCTTTTCCTAGCAACTGGTGGTTGTTGGCAATGCTTGGTGTTGCTTGGCTTATAGCGGCAATGCTCCAATCTCTGCCTTCATCATCACGTGGCAGGCATCCTCCCTGCTTGTCTGCATCCTTTCTCCTCTTCTCATAAGAACACTAGTCAGACTAGAGTAAGAGCCCACCCTACTCCAGTATGAACTCGACATGACGAATTATATCTTCAATGACCCTATTCCCAAAGATCACATTCTGAGGTTCTAGAAGGGATACAAATTTGGGGGAAGTGGGCACTATTTAACCCATTGCACTCTTATTCACCCATGCTAAGTAAGTATTAGACATTCTCTTCACCAGAATGCATGTAAGACCTAGCTAACTGGCAGCACAACGCCTTTAAATTTTTTTTATTTTGCAATCATTTTAGATTTATAGAAGAGTTGCAAAGATAGTACAGAGTTCCTGTATGTCCTTCACCCAGCTCTCCCCAATGTTAACATCCTGTAAAACCACGTTTCGTTTATAACAACTGACACATTAACACTGATAGAATACTATTAACTAAACTACTCGCTTTATGCATATTTCACCAGGTTTTCCACCAATGCCCCTTTTCTATTCCAGGATCAAACTGGGATACCACCTTGAATTTAGCATAATGCTTTTAAGAATGAAAAAGTTCTGAACCAAGCTCTATGCACAGAATCAGAACTTTTGCTTCAGGCTTCCTTCTCTTGCTCACCCTCCAAGCTCTTCCCCCCGCTCCTGTTTGCTTTCAGCTGGCTCTTTCTGTACACCTTTCCTGTTTGGATCAGATAGTCCCAATTTTTTAGTCAAGTTAGTTCTTGACAATGTTGAAGTCATGGGACCACTTTGAGAATCTAACAGAAGCTACAGACTCTCCTCTGAGAAAAATGGACAGAAAAAACAATTTTGCATTCAATTTCAGAACAGATGTCAATCCCCCTTCCCCACCCCCAATGGCTTCTACTTAGTTACTACCTCCCATAGTTTGGCATCCCCAGGCATTGGTTCTGCAGTGAAATCAGCACAACTAGCTACCAAGCCCTCTTCCAGGACAGTTTCTCCAGATCCTGGACATCATAGCAGTGCTCCGCATGTTGGGCTTTAGCCGACACCAGCTTCCCCAGCCACAGCCTTCAGCTGAGGCTGAGAAGAGCTGGCCAGGCAGAGCTCTTCAGCTGGGCATGAAAGGGAGCTGAATTCCCCTTGCAACCAACTTGGCTGTCAGCATAGAGCCTCCACAAGTTTTGCTTGACCCAACACCATTTCTCAGCTCACTTTCTCCGTGATGGTAAGAAATATCTCAGAATTTAATATTTCTCCATTCAAAAGCCACGTTATCATCTGGGTTTCAAAAAAGAAAAGTGACTCCAATATGCAGAGCAGTATTGACATGATCTACCAACTTCAGATCTTCTGTCATTTTGAAACGACAGGGACCTTGGTCCCAAGGGCAATGCCTGCCTACTACTCTATGTTTGAAAACAGTATACAAGGTCTGTCACATGTGAAAACCGGAAAACTGTCAACCCTACAACCCTACATGCTCTCGTAGCCCCCATACCAGCCCTTGTAGCAAGAACCAAGAAAAGGAAAATCCATCCTTGCTCACAGCTCACAACCTTATGTTTAAACTTCTTCCTCCAATCGATTCCTTGAACCCCACTCTGTCCCATGCACCCTGGCATCCTGAGACGTTGTTTGTTTCCATCAATGCCTCACCCACCTGACTCTATGTTGAGGATGGTCCAGGTGTCACCTGAGCTATGCTACCTTTGGTAAAGACCCCTGCAGGCTCGCTTCTGCCCTAGGGTCACACTTTCTCCCCTGTTAATATTCCAGCCAGGATCATACCAATGCCTCCAGCATCAACCAGAAGGCAACAGGGTTGGAGAACAGACAAAAATAATTCCTATGGACAGGGTTGGGTCTGTTCTTACCTTCTGCAAATGGTTCCCACTCATAAAACCGGCCCATGAATGGTTTGTTGTTGTAAGATGCACACTGTACCTCCCGGATACTTCTACTGCTTTCTGGACATACCTAATAAAGCAGATATTAAATATACAGTTAGTGTCCATCCGGCTCATGGCCCAATTCAAATCCCAGGATACCTCTCTAACTTTAAGTACCAGTCGTCTTCTACCTAAACCAGGGCTTCTGAAAATTTGCTGATCACCTGCAGCAAAAATTTTAAGTGCAGATTCCCCAGGCTGCACTCCAAGTTTACTAACTCAGAATCTTCATAGGGACACTAAATTTTTAACAAGC
Organism: Galeopterus variegatus; assembly: GCF_000696425.1. Lineage (NCBI taxonomy): Eukaryota > Metazoa > Chordata > Mammalia > Dermoptera > Cynocephalidae > Galeopterus > Galeopterus variegatus. Next base: position 2,647 of record NW_007743753.1, on the reverse strand, counting down.
TCCCCAGGTTAATTTTTTGCATACCATAATTTGAAAGCCACTGACCTAAACCTTCTGTTCCTGACATATCAGTCTCTCCTCACCTCCCCCTCCTGCCACCAAAGAGGCCATCATTCCCATCTGTTTTACTCTGTTCATGCCATTCCCCTTGCATAGAATAATATCCACAGCAAACACATTCAGAGCCCTCACCATGTACCAGGCACAGCTTTAAACACATTACACACATTAACTCATTCAATCCTCGCAACAGCCAATGAGGTCAATATTATAGCTTTACAGATTTTGCACAGATGAGCATGGAGGCACGGAAGAGTCACACAGCCAGGGAGGGGCAGAACCTGGATTTAAATCCAAGCAGTCAGCCTCTTAGTGTCCTCCCAATCTAAATGGACTTGACTAAATTCTAG